>NC_051158.1:118611652-118911652 GCF_013339745.2 Dermacentor silvarum
AGCGCATAAATACAAAATTTTCATCAGCGTAAAGTGTCATATTTGAAGTGGACTAACATTGCAGGTTTCATGTTGTATAATAAGGATGTAATAATGTAATAATTCTTGTAATAATAACAGGATGGTTCGCGTCTGGTTTAGTTGTGGAGGAATTATTTGCCTGCTTACGAAAGCTTCACCCCCCTGAGATTCCACCACGTGCGTTCTATACGCTTAATATTTGAGGAGAACGCAAGCAGGCAAGTGAGCATCCATGCAGATGTTCCATAAAAGACTCCAGAGCTTCTTGACATGACTGCGTTAAGTAGCTTCAGCTCTTTGACCCTTTGGTTAACTGCTTAAGCGAGTCATACTACCGGAAGGAATGCTTATGGATGCAATGGTCAAGACCAGTTCTCGCTTGTAGAGCACCGGGAAATTCGGTCTCTGGATGTCTAGGCAACGGGGCAGTCAGAGAAAGCAACGAGGCGCCTAGGCTTGACCTGCCTTTGTGTACTTTGCTGGGTAAAGTGGCCACGTGCATTTTTGGCTACGGATTCGCCAAAAAGGTATTTTGTAACGAAAGCACGCTCCACTTAACACCAGAACAACAAACTATTGTCTGTATTCAACTGTTTCGCTCTTACCGACCCCGAAGCTTGACCACACCCACAACACGGGGATCGTCTGGCTGTGGCAACAATAAATTTCCTATCGGGGGGAAGGGTAAGGGTGTAGTCCAACAATCGCGACTATCTTTGTGGAGAAATTCTAGGAACGTCTTCGCGCTCGCATTTGCTGCTTGGGGGGCCTGCACTACACTCAGAGGGAGAAATCTTGCATCAGCAGGAAATTTTCTTTCGAAAAACAAGAAAAACGCTAGGTACTCAGTTTTATGGTGAAATCTTGCGCCTGAACAACGGGGACACAAAAAGAAGACACAAGGACGAGCGCTTTCTAACAACTAGTTTTATTTTCGAAAACGTCAGAGTGAATATCTGCGAAAAACATCTATGCATTCTATCTAGGCTGCACACAGCGTTCACGTGATTTTTCCAGACAATTCACGTGATCGCTGTGTGCGCACTAGATGTAATCCAGCGATGTGTTGCGTAGATATGTGTGGTTTTTCAGTGTTTCGTGCCGGTAACGTTTAGAGGCGCATCTGCGTAGCCTCCGTGTCGCTTTGTGGGTGAGTCTCCCAACTAAACAGCATGGCGCGACCCTCCTTTTTTCTCGTTAAAGGAACCTGGACTTTTTAAAGTGGTCAATAACCTCGATATTGCTCAGAAATAAAGAGATTGCTTCTCTTGAGCTGGAGGGTATGCTTACCAGATTTCTTTTTTCTCGTTGGATGTATTGCATCAATACTTCCTTTTGGGTGAGTTGGTACATCTTGAAACTTTGGGCAACAGCGCAAACAGACGACCACAAGAAGCAATTGTTAGTCAGCGCTTCTGTGTCGCGTCTCTCTTCTTGTGGTCGTCTGTTTGCGCTGTTGCCCAAAGTTTCAGGATGTATTGCACTTCCTTTAATACGTAAGTACACGTTTTACTTTGGGCAAACTACGTGGGTGGATAGGCGCTACTGCCTTTAAGGCCCTATAATCAGCCCTCGCATTTATTTCTGTTACCACCCAAATTTGTGATTTTGTCGTCGCGCTGCCAAGTAAAAAGAAGCGATTGTACGCGTCCGCAAAACCCGCGTGCACTCCAATATCTTTCGAAAATACAGCGACTTCTTGAAAAGCTACGGCTGTGGAGTACGCGCATTCCCGAGAGAAGCATTTTTCGCACTAATTGCCATCCCTGCTCGCAACACACAAACAATTTTTGGAATCAATGTGTTTGGAGCGACAGGACAGCAACATCACCTTGCATGATAACGACCGCCTTCTAATTCCAGACCATGACTGTCCTAACGCGTTCAATTCATTCTTTTCATCCGTATACCCTTTTTTACCGCTCATCGACATCACTGACCACGGCATAGCCTCCATTATAAATAATCTGAAAGTGTCCACATCAGCAGGCATTGACGACATAAATTCAAATATAGTAAAAAACATGATATAAGTCTCGAGTATAATATTGTCTCATATATTCCGGCAATCGGTATCGACAGGAAGCTTTCCCAAGACTGGAAATTCTCGAAGGTCATTCCCATCTTTAAACGTGGCAATAGAATATCACCACTAAATTACAGACCCATCTCACTTACTTCCACGTGCCGTAAGGTGCCAGAGCATAGAATCACCTCCCATATTTAAAATCATGTAGAGAATAATACCTTTTTTTCTCCGCAAACGAACATGAATTTAGGAAGGGTTTATCGTGCCACACGCAACTATTTGAGTTCACGACTGAATTACATTTGAATCTGGACAAAAACCTGCAAACTGACTGCTGTTAGAATCGCTAATCATTTCGATCGATACCAGCTACGATGAACCAGACAGCAGGGCCTATGCCTGTCATTTACGCACGCACGTTACGTGCTGGCTACATAAGTGACGAATATTTAGTGTCAAACTCAGTGAAGAAGGAACCGTACGCGGTTCCGAAACGTGAGATTGTTCACCAGACTTGAGCAGGGATCGAGATTCTCTTCCATTCCCACTACGGCGTGCATCATAATGAGATCGCAGTTTCGGAACGTATAACCCCATAATATATTTCTGCTACTACTGCATACCATTTTATTACACGTGGTGGAACATCGCTTCATTAAAACAAATTGTGCACTATCAAAAGCACATATCCAAAAGTTAGTCAGTCTGTTTGACATAAGGCAAATAAGATACGCGTGACTTGATAAAGCTTGTTCTTTGTGTAGTTGGCTTCTAATGCTTAAGGAAGTGATGTTGTGCAATAAACAGACAAGGCCTGAGAGTCTATATCAACATGGGGTAAACGGGAAATTTGATTGAAATAAATTAACAATTATTAGAGCCGCCTATTTACGAATGTTACTACGCCTGCACAATAATGCGGTACACATTTACTCAATAACTATAAAAACAGTGGTGAAACTTGATTGCAATGAATGCGTCACCGAAAGCGTGCCTTTTTCTCACTTTGTCTCGAAGGGGTTCTCTGGGTTTATTGCATAAGATGCAATCGCGACTTTTCTTGGCCGGCAGCATGAGCAGATGACAAAAAAAAGGGATGCACGGAATCTAAATAGAAGTATAACTTTGAGTTTTTTTTTTTTTTTTTTTTTGAGACACGTGCTTTGGAGATGGCCGCTTCCACGTCACTTTCAGTTCGTTTTTCCCCGCTTATTTTATTCAACGTCCCTGGCTCATTGAGGTCGCTTAAAGTCCGATAGTTATGTACCCTTGAGATTCGAAAAATAGATAATGACCCGAGAAAAGGGAAGTTAGTGCTGACTCAACCCTATACTAATGGGCAGTGGCACACACGCAGATCACTGACAGGGCGCACACTCGGTCTATTGTTGCCATCCTTTATCCCTAGTTAGTCACACCAGACAAGTACAACTGCGAACTGCAGAAGGAAGGCCTTTCGTGAACTCTTCTGTTCTGTTAAGAATGCGAGACTCAGCACAGGATCATTTTGAAGTGCCACATTGAGCACCTGTTCAATGCTCTCGGTCAGCTAGTGGCCGGTTTCGTCTGAACGTGCCGTGGGGGGGGGGGGGGCTGCGAAACATACGCGTTCTTACTGAGAGCGTGCGAAAGAGGGAGAGAGAGATAGAGAAATGAAAAGAAGTATCCCCCACGTGGTTTAGAGGGCCACCATTGTGTATCTTGCTTGCGTACATGGTGCTCACGTATAAAATGCCGAGTGACATTTTCAAATTGTCACTCGACTAGCTGGTTAGAGGTATACACTTGTCTGCTCGGCTACCCACCAAAGCCCTCCCGGTCGCCATGGATGCTCTCCAGATGCATAAATCCCTGTCCCAGCTCAACGAGTGGCCCCACGCAACGCCCAATATCGCGTATGACGGCGAAATTCGTGCTGGACTACGTCCTTACCAGCGGGATTTCCGATGATGTTGAACTGGTCTCCCTCGCCTACAGAGCCATCGAGTGCTGGGCATCCGTGTTCCAGCATTTCGATCCAGAGGACCAAGGGTTCATCCCGAGTGATGTCTTCCACGAAGCGTTGTCAGCCTCCGGCTACAACGTGAGCAAGTACTACGTGAGGTGCCTTCTTCGAGCGTCTGAACGTTTAGGCCAGGTGTCCTTCGACAACTTCGTCAAGGCGTGCGCTACAACCGCAAAGGTGCATCCGTAACTACATCGCATTGCTTGACTTTTCGCAACGACATTTTTTGAACACAGGACCACTCTCATTGTCGTCTTCAGGATCACGATTTTCTGTTTCTACGTGACTGTGCCTGTCACGAAGCCATTCCAACAGCCACGTGATGTTTTTTCCTCTGCATGGAGATTACCTCTGACCGGTATATGTGCGAGCATCTTTGTGAACCGCTTTCATGACCTATGCCAATTTCATGCTCTAGTTATGAAATAAAACTGGGTTATGCGACGAGAACAGTTTCTGCGTGGAGCTTTACTGGGTTTAGGAGTGGGCTGTGCTTGTTTAGCGACTGCTGTACACGCTTCTATCGTAATTTTGGTACATCGATTTAACGATGCCGCTAAAGTAAACCAGAAACGCTATCTCACTGCATTTTTTTTTGCATGCGCGGTATATCCTAGAAATGGCAAGAATGTGATCATCCAACTTTTTTTTTTATTTACGGGTGCTGTACATTGTCTTAGTCTGCTGAAAACGTTTGGAAGGTTGCCGGAGTCTAAGCCGAGTGAGTTGTGTACTTGCATCGAGTGTTTCATGTTCCTCGATTGTGCGTTGCCAGGACGCAGGGCATTATTAATTACTTATCCGGGGCCCTTACCTTCTACTAATTACTTCTATGTAGCTTTGAGCGACTGCTAACTCACACGCCCTGAGCAGGATTTGTCTGCCAGCGCGGCTGCTTTGAAATTGGTAGCTGTTGATTTCTACACGCGAAGCACTCCATATTTTAATTAATTTTGCCGCTTGTCTACACATATGGCATGTTGCGTCGAGAAGCAATAAAGCGCAGCTTTCCGCGTCCATTTACTGCTTACTAGACATGGTGCATTTCTTAAGTCCGCATGGGCGGTCACCGCTGGTGTTTTCTTTCCAATATAGTGGACACGAATCGATGCAACAAATACATATTTGCGCGCTGGATGAGTTAACATCCATAATTCTGATAGATGGTTCTCGCTTTTCGTTAACTTAATCTTAATTGTAGTGCGCATGTTCCTAGGGGACTTACTCTAAACTGGGCGCGTAACCGCTTGTTTATAGACATCAGTTTGCTTGCGAATGCGGTTGGCTGACACCATGGGCACTGAGCGAGGCGGTGTGGTTTACGCTGCTCTACTGAAGGTACCGTCACCAGCTCCGGTTATACATAATAGCTAACTAGCAGGGTGTTGAATGAAAAAAAAAGCACTTGTTCGGGTCAGGATTCGCGCGCTACGATTTCGTTCCTATTCGGATATATAAAAATATTTAATAGTTCGCGAATCGGTTCGCAATACTAAGCCGGTTCAGCATAGTAAACTTTATTCTGCTCTATGGCGAAACGCCGCATAGTGCTACTGACTTGTCAGCATGGCGCAGGCTTTGTCAGGAAGTGGGACAAGTGGGCTTTCTAGTAGATGAGAGATATGTTTCTTAGATAAATTCTTAGATAGTTCAATGTTCCCCAGGTATAGCAACCATACACATAAAGATGGTCATCTTAGGCAGTGTCGATCGAAGCAAGAATGTGAAGCGCTTCGACGCATCTTCGCTTATTCCCGCGATTCCTTGTATTGGCATCTTTATTAAGTTAGGCCATAATAATTAACCAATGTAGGGGTGTTTGAATACCACAGCTTTCAAATGGAATCACGATTATGAGTATTTGAGAAAAGCGAGCGTTCCCAATCGAATATAGTATTTCTAATTTCTCATAAAGTGGAATCAATCATTTTGGGTACAAAATATTGCAGATGCATGTTGTACAGTGCTAATAAAAGTATTGCCCTTTGTGCACCGAAATAGCAAAGTTCAATGCTACCATGCCACGCATCATTTGGAAACAATATAAACTTGATGGCATTGGTAGAACCATAAACTTATTTGTCCAGACTGGAACCAGCGATTTCACAGGCTGCCTAATACGCGACATGCTTATTCAACGGCTGCTAGCGTTTATGCATACGCGACGTCCTCCGAGTGGTTGTTCAAAAACTCGATCGTCCGCAGAAATGAATATTTGATAGCTGCGAATAGCGAATTCTCGTTTGAAGACTATTCCTGTTCCAAATTTCAAATAACTGCACACACCTAATAAGAAATACTAGTCTTGCGATAGGTATAGGCGCACAGATTTGTAAACGCAAGTTCTGCTGGTCACATGGAATTGCCGTAAGGTTTCTTTCTAAATGTATCATTTTAATTTAGTGACATAACATAGCAAGCATAAAGAAAAAGAAAACTTGGTCGAGAATATATCCTAAATAAAAGGCGTCGTTAAGTATAATATTCTATTGTTTTACACGCGCAATGATTACGAGCGACAATATTCATGTAATTTGAAGTAAGCTAATCTAAAACATACAGCAAACACGCTTTATGTGCATCGCAATGTGCAAAAGTCAACTATGAAAATTTGCATGTAATGTGCATGCTGCGCTGCATCAAGAGCAATTTATGCACTGAAAGCCGGCTATGGCCACTATATTTTTCAATCAATGTTGCCATTGTTTCAGTGGAGGCCATAAACTTGCAGTGGAGGCCACAAATTCGACAAACGCCCTTGGACTCTCCCCTCCATCGGCTGGTGCAAAGCACCCAGGGCCTTCATCCCGTCCAGTCGGACTGTTTTGCGCTGTTGATTGACAGTGGAAGCCAACGTTTGCTTTCACTGTGTCTCCATAGACATGCTTTCGAATGGAATATCCGGAAAAAAGTTCGCTATATCTTCAATGATTATTGCCACACACAAGGAATGTGACTTTACTGCTTAAACACTGTTGACTCCGAATAAAGGCGCACTTCGGCCTCAAGAAAAGTCAGCCTCAACCGCCGTGGCTGCTTAGCGGCTACAGTGTTGGGCTACTAAGCACGAGGTCGCGGCATGGAATCGTGGCCGCATCGGCGGCATTTTGATGTGGACAAAATGCAGAAACACCCCAGTACTTAGATTTAGGTGCACGTTAAAGAACCCCAGGTAGTCCTAATTATTCCGGAGTCCCCTACTACGCCATTTCTCAATCGGATCGAGGTTTTGGCACGTAAAACCCCATAATTAATTGCGTTTCACCGGAGCAGCGGTCAATCACCACATGCACAACTTCGCTGGTCATCTACCTCCACAGAGCTGAAGGCCACTAAAAGCAAAGTGCCGGCACTTTAAATAAATTTTATTTCTTCTTCTGAAAGACTGCCTTTTTGAGGAGGGTTTAAAATGCAGCCTAATGTTTGTTACTTGGAGGCGGTTAAAGCTAGATAATGGATTAGTTTGAACTCTCAAACTTGTGATTGGCACAAAGAGAGGCATATAGAAAGGCATAGATACTTGAAAGTATATGTGCCTTTCAAACTTCTATCTGTGAACTTCAAAGCTTTTACTCAAACAGTAGACACAACAACATTAGGAGATAAAATCAGCAAGGGTATGATTTTAGACAAACTATTGTGTCACATGCAGAAATTAACGAGGCCTCCCAGAGCCCCTTTGCTCGTCAGGTGCATAATGACCGTAATTTTCGGTCTACAACCCGCACCTTTGTGTAAGTCGCACCCCTCCTCAAAAAGGCAGTCTTTCAGAAGAAGAAATAAAATTTATTTAAAGTGCCGGCACTTTGCTTTTAGTGGCCTTCAGCTCTGTGGAGGTAGATGACCAGCGAAGTTGTGCATGTGGTGATTGACCGCTGCTCCGGTGAAACGTTTCCAGTTTCCCGGATCGGGACCACATGGAAGGTTCGCATTTCTTTTTGCCTCGCGGTCCTGGCGGGCAGCACGTTTACGCCTGGCGTCCTCGTCGGTGGCCTCCTTCCGCCGCCGCCGCACCCATTCCCTTTTCTGTTAACGCCGTAGTTCTTGGATGGAAATGTGTTCTCCTTCAAACCGTACAACGCGCGGGCAACCCCTTTCACAGTCAAAAGAGAACTGAGGAAATCAGCCTACGTAGAGCATGGCGTCAGGAGACAGAAGACACTCAGATTGGTAGGCACTAGTTTAAATACGCGGTTTGGCGTACGTGTGTGGCTGCGAACGTAGACATAGCCGACGCGGGTCAAGTTATTGTTGCAAGTGAGCGGAGTTCTTGAAGCCTGCTTCACCTCCGCCTCGGGTCAGCCCGGTATTGCACTATCTTCGAGATTTCTGGTCTATGGACGTCGATCCACTGGAACCTAGCCATATACAACTTCGCTGCAAACGTATAGAAATCGCACCGGTGTATAAGACGCACCTGCTCATTCAGTACAAGTAATTTTCCTATGTTTTCCTCGGTGGCATTGTTTGTTGATTTCTTATTGTATATATACAGGATGTTTCAGCGAACACTTTCAAAAATTCTTAGAGGTTGCCTGTGGCAGATAGACAATTCTAGTTCATGAGCTATTCTACTCGAAGAGGCGGACATTACTTGCACAAGAAATTGAAATGAATAATCGAATAATTAACAGAAGTTCAGTTATTAAGTTTTTAACTAATTATCTGATGGCACATATTGCAATTTATAAATAGTAGCCGTGGAGCTCGCAAGGCGGATCCACTTGGAACGAATTCTCGGGATGACACCAGTTTCGAGATATTAATTCCTGAACTTTGCGGAGCAATGTATTGGCGTTCCAGTTAGGTTCTTAAGAAAACGTCGCTTTATGCATTCAAGCACAAAATTAACTGGAACGTCAATGCATTTCTCCCCAAAGTTTGGGAATTAATATCTCGAAAGTGATGTCATCCTGAGAATTAATTCTAAGTGGATCCGGCTTGTGAACTCCACGGCTACAGCTTGTAAATTGCAATATTGGCCGTCAGGTAATTAGTTAAAACTTAATTAGTGAATTTTTGTTAATTATTCTATTATGCATTTCAATTTTTGTGCAAGTAATGTACGCCTCATCGAGTAGACCCGCTCATTAACTATAATTGGGGTATCTGCCACAGGCAACCTTAAATAAATTTTGAAAGTGTTCGCTGAAACACCCTGTATATATATATATATATATATATATATATATATATATATATATATATATATATATATATATAATATATATTTACCGGTGTCAGGCGCCATTCCATACCTGAAAATGTAGTGGACTGCAGTGGGACTCGAAATTGCGACCTTCACAAGCCTGGTGTTCTACCTCTGCTCTACGCCACCACCTTGTCAAACTGATTCTCTCAGTTTTATTACAAATTAGTGCAGTCAAAGACACGATCAGAACCTAAATTGTGCACCTCAATCGCTTCGTTTTATTGAGGACCACGTTCTTAGGGGTCACCGAAATCTACGCGGACGGCGGCAGGCGCACAATTGTGGCAAGTATTTTCTTCCACTGAAGACCGTTCGCTGTTACGGGTGACCACGACGTTTGGCTATTGGTGGTAGTACGTATAAGTGTGTCCGACCAGCATGAGTGAAGAAAGCTGATAATATGCGAGTGCGGAAGACCGTTTTTCATCTTATAATAGAACTCAAGAAGGGAAACAGTGAACACAAGCAACAAATGCTAGAGCACGTAACGAAAAACGTCCTCCAGCAATCTCGGAGGGCGTGATTGGAAAAGGTAAAACGGGATGTTTATCACGGTTGATCATCCGCAAACGCTTAAGCCTGGCCGAGTTTCCTTGAATACGTGTGCGATCAAAATGGTTGGCTACAAGCCCTTGACAAGGTTATGAATATGTGGCTGTACCTACGGAGGCGTAGCGAAAACATGGCATAACTTGAGAATCACGAAACAGGGCACAGTAGAGCACTGCACGGGCCGGGGCCAGCCCAAAAGCCCGGGCCCGGCCCGCGGGCCGGGCCGTCCGAAGCGTTTGTCGGCGGGCTCGGGCCGGGCCCGGGCTTAAATCCGCGGGCCCGGGCCTGGCTCGGGCGTGAGGGCGCAGTCCCGGGCCGGACTCGGGCTTGAAGCCACGGGCCCGGGCCAGACTCGGGCGTGATCATTGAATGGCCTAAATAGTCCTTCGAGCACACGCGACCGTTATGCATTTTATGGTTCAATGCATTCTGTGCCAAGCTGAAGTGACACGTGCAAAATGACTGTCAGCATCATCATCAGCCTATATTTATGTCCACTGCAGGACGAAGGCCTCTCCCTGCAATCTCCAAATAACCCTGTCTTGTGCTAGCTGATTCCAATTTGCGCCTGCGGATTTCCTAACTTCATCACCCCACCTAGTTTCCTGCCGTCCTGGAGTGCACTTCCCTTCCATTTGTATCCATTCTGTAGCTCTAATGGTCCATCGGTTATCCATCCTACGCATTACATGGCCTGCCCAGCTCCATTTTTCCGCTTAATATCAACTAGAATATCGGTTATCCCGGTTGTTCTCAGATCTACACCGCTCTCTCGACTGTATATCTTATCAGATGACTACATCTTATCAAACAAAATAGTAAAACAGATGAAGTTCTCATTTTTAACAGCGGAGCTGTTTCAGCCGGGCCCAGTGGCGTAGCCAGAAATTTTTTTCGGGAGGGGGGCTCAAGTTGCAACGCGGCCTCCTCCTTATAAAAGTTGTCGAGGCATCAAATACATGAATAATAACTGCATTGCCAATACCATTGTATATTAGGTGCTGAAAATGAATAATTTAACGCTACGCACAGTCAAGACAAGTAAATTATGTGTTTCTTTCATAAAAGAATAGCTTCGTATGTCCCAAAAATTGTGGCAGTAATAGCTGATATCAATGCTTCCGCGCTTTTTTGGGCCTATCTAATAAGCAAAGAAAATATCACGCGAACTTTAGAACTATATCAGTTCGAAACCAGCAAAGCAGTGAATGCAGCTGGTATGAAAAACATAAAGGCCATAAAATGAACAAGTTGACAAATATTTTGATGAATCTTTGTCATTTAACAACCTTGTTTACATTTTTGTACATATGCAACGGCCAGGGAAAAACCTCAATGACGCTGTCCTTCATTGTAATGGATTGCGCAGCAGCAGATGTTACCGGTCGTATATTGTAATTGCACCGAAATTATAGTTGCAATAACGAGTACATATAAAAAGCAGAAGTTCCGCAAAATATACATTAGAAATGCGAAGATACAATGGAATATACAAATGCCAAGATAAACGGAAAGAAAGTGCCGCGTGAAACCAAGTTCACTACTTGTATACACAAAACCTCGCAACAAGATATTTAAGTATACGTATAAATCTGCAATAAATCTGCGTATCTAAGGAAACGTCATTGTATATAATGCGTTAAACAAGACAAATAAACATGTTGCGCGGTCACAGATAGTAAACTTCACGCATACGAGTATAAAGACAGACGATCCAGACAAGAACAAAACTATGATCTCAGAAATTGTGATATGCATTTGGGCCATGCTGCGATCGCGACAGAACCATGTGGCTAGAATAAGAGAAAAAGAATGCAGAAATCAATACGAAAATGCGTATTTTAAATGCCTGCACAGCGGCTACAATTATTCTGCACCCAAAGTCAAAGAAGGCTATTGATTTGTTTAATAAAACAAGTAAATACATGCAGCTAAAAAGGAAAGAAAAGGACAAACGAAAGCCACAGATGAAGCGGCAAGTTGATTTACCCAACATCCGAGTGCGTTTTTGGGAAACGCCGCGTGTGCCGGGCTTTCAATGAGATAGGTTTGTCAAAATTGGTGATTGATGTCCCCGTAATTTTTGTATTCCCAGGATAATTTTGATCATCATGCTAACTGTTACAATAAACGGTGAAAATTTCTGTGGTTTTAAAAGCTAATGAACAGTCATACGTTATCATAATTACGAGCTTATAGAGGAACGTGAAGGAACAGATATTTTTACAGGCATTGATTTTTGCTGCTTCGCTATCTAAACGATAAACTTTACTCGGCGGGGAGGTTTAGCGATGCGTTCAGTAACTTCGGACACGTTGATGGCGACGTCTCTGTGGGCGTATAGAAGCGCCAGCATAACCAAGCGTTCCTCATTGTAAAGCGCAAGTGGTTTTTTTAGTAATTTCATGTTTGAAAATCTCTCTGCGCTGGCAGTGGCACTGGAAGGGCGACTACAATATGCAGCAGTTTGTACTAGAGCACTGCACGGGCCGATTTTTTCAGCCCGGATCCGGCCCGGGCCCGTTTTTACTTTGGGCTGCCCGGCCGAACCCGAACAAAACTTTTATGGCGAGACCCGGGCCCGGCCCGGACCCGGAAATAATCTACGTTACCAGCCCGGCCCGGCCCGCCACCCCTTTACCTTAGGCCCGAGGCCCGGCTCGAAACCGGCCCGAACCCGGCCCGAGACCGAAAAATACATGTTTGTCAGAGTTGAGACGCCCGAGAATAACTCGCTGCACGTTACATGCACACCACCAGAAATCCCGAGCGCGGCCCGGGCCCGGGTCAAAAAGCACACGCCGTGCCCGAGCCCGGCCCGAGCCCGTGAAAAACCTCGCTACCCTGCCTGGAAGCGACAATTCTTGGTGCCTGGTACCAGCCGACGTCGGAACAAACTGCTTTAAAAGCGCTATTACGCTTTTTAAAAGAAACAGGACTTAGTGAAAAACTATAGAATGTGCGGACTGATACGTTTCTTTTAGTTTTCTTTTTAATCTTCTTTTGTTTTCTAATCTTTTCTGCCCTTACCCCATCCCCCTGTGCAGAGAAGCCAACCGGAAACTTAACCTGGTTAACCTCTCGCCTTTCACCTCTTATTTTCCTTCCTTCCTTCCTTCGATATCGTTGTCAACATCCTTGTTTACGTACCTTGCACAAACAGTAAGCTGTTCGATTCCCGCAATATCCGTCGTTTCGTCAGCAAGTACGGCGAAGCAGCCGGCAGCGTTCACATTTGCATCTAGGCTTTCTTTGATAATTTCACCACAAATTTCTATAATTTGGTTTTGTACGTCTGGTTTAAATACGAGGCATTACTGGGGCAACTTTCCAAATGGTTCTTCAGATGTGTATCTCCACAATCAGCCGGCATGCGAAGAAGCGTTCTGGAAATACCAGTATTTTCAGCGGGGGCGTTACTTAAATCCATAGGACCAGTGTCCATAGGATCGCCACGGAGAGCAAGACCTTGCCGCCCGCAAAAAAGAACTGTCTCAAATTAAATAGGCCGTTGAGTTTCTTCTGGTTTCTCTTATTTTACTTTGCCTGCCCTGGTCCAGCTTATCGATCACATTGGGCGCGCTTCCTGAAATGTTTGGAGAAAATTATCAGATGCCAGCGGACAGCCACGGTGATATTTAATATTTTCGTTTGTGTGAAAGATTGCGAGCGCGTGCTTCCATTTCTGGAACAGCTTAGACACGCGCGTTCGAGTGCGTGCATGTTGGCCCAAGTTTGTAAAAACATTAAACCCAGAAAGTTCCAGAATTAAAAATCAGAAGCACGCCTTTGGAAATGTCAGTGCACTTTTCGCGTCAAAAGTGTATGAGAACTTTATACCCATCAAGTTTCGGAATTGAAATCCATGCGCTCCGTAGATTCCGGTGCCGCTGCGAGATGCCACGACGCGCCCGCTCGCTATCGAAAATCCCTTGAAACTTTGTGCTCGGCTGGGGCTCCTTATGTTATGTGACTCCAGGTGCATGGGCGTTTCCACGAAATCCAGCCCGAGTTCGCAATTTTCGCGCCGAAATGTCTTTTCGAGTGTCAAAAAGACGTTGTAGACAAAATCCACAATGATTTCCGGCGCTGGTGGTTGTTTTGGTCGGCGGTGCATGACAGCACGAAAAAATTTCGGGGGGGGGGGGGGGGGGCTGAAGCCCCATCAGCCCCCCCCCCCCCCCCTGGCTACGCGCCTGGCCGGGCCTAATGTGTCCGCTGAATCCAAAAATGTGGGCCGATTCTGGCAGGAGTGCAGAAAGGGTCCAAGCGCAATGGCACATACACCTGTGAACTAGCGAAGCTGGGCCTGGATAAGTCTAGCTAAGAATGGTGGGGACTAATTGCCTATCGACAGACAATTGATAGACAAGCTTAGCTAGCTAGGCGATAATCGACCAATAATCAATAAATTTCAGAAAATGCTGGGGATGACTTGGTAGTGCTTAGTCTAGGCCAAAAGCCAGGGCTAGCTAGGTGCCCATCATCTCCACTGTCTCTTTAGCATTGCGCCGCCAGTGCAAGCTACGGAAATTTTTTTTCTTTTCCGCGAAAACGAACATTGTTTCCGCGTAAGGAAAAATAAATTATACAAAGAACCACTCCTCAAACCATATCCATGTTACCGCTTTTGTGATCGCACTATTACCACTGTCGATACTATGGCATTATTTTAGCGCTAAGGCCATTTACTTTTGTGCTTCAATGCATAAAACAGCGTTTTCCTCAAAAAGTTAACTGGAACGCCCATGCATTTCGTGGGACACTTTGAAAATTAATATCTGCAAACTGGTTCAGCCCTGAGAATTCGTTCCAAGTGTATACGCCTTGCGAACTCAGCGGCTATAATTCGTAGATCGAAAGATGTGCCGTAAAATAATTAATTAAAAAGTTAATTCGCGTAATTATGTTAAATATTCAATTAGGCGTTTTGACCATCCATTAGGCCATCCATGCCAGAATTAGCCTGGAACTACATAAAACAATTAGCCTCCTTAGAGCGTCGTCGGATTAATGCGAACACAAGAAATCCTCAGATATGGTCAATTCCATACTTCAGAACACTCTATAAGCATCAGTCGTTAATACATTACCTACCATACACTTTGAACAGATACAAAAATGGCGGTAATTTCAGTAAGAAAGAACTCAGCTGACACTTTGGTCGCTTGTAATGTATCTGATGTGATTATTATTCTGCCTTTGTGTATGGTTCTGAGTATATAATGTAAACCCTGTTTCGTTTTCTTAGCAAATGTTGATCTTGTAAAATTCAGTCTCATGCTATGTTGTATAGCTGCTGTTGCATTGTTTTGTATAACTAGTATTGTTATTGTAGTGTTGTTTAAAGTGCATTCTGTTAAAACTTTTTCCAATTCTGTTAACTCGCCGTGACGCAAATATTCTTTCTATTTCCGTTCATAGCTATTTCGTCTATGAGGAATTCCAGCGATAGCTGGAGATATATGTGAATTATTGTGCATGTGTGCACACTGTTGGCTGTACTATTGCCTTGCCTGGTCTTCTGGGTCACGTCAAGCTACATATGTAGCTTTTAGTCCAAAATGACCGCCCAGCATGTAAACTGGACAATAAATTGATTTGATTTGATTGATTTCGTCGGACACTTTGAAAATGATTATCTCGAAACTGGTTTAGTCCTGAGAATTCGTTCCAAGTGGATACGCCTTGCGAACTCGGCGGCTATAATATCGTAGATTGAAAGATGTGCCATAAAATAATTAATTAAAACGTTAATTAGCATAATTATGTTCATTCTTCAATTAGGCGTTTTGATTTTTCGTGGAAGTAATGGCCACCTCATCGAGTAGTTTAAGATCAAGGATGATAACTGCGCTATCTGCCACAGGCAACCTTTAAAAATTTGGTTCAGCTAAAATGAAACGCCCTGTATATTTGCATGCTAAATGACATCATAGAACCATATCGTACAAATCAAGGTAAGTGCATGCGCAGCACCAAAAAACTAGTAGGACAGGCAATGGGCCGAATTACTGATGTTCCCGTGGGAGAAACAAAGATTTCGGCCTTTTATTGCTTATATAATGCAGCTGAATAAACCTCGAGAAGGTGAGGCTGACAGATACGGTACAATCTGTAAGTAAAAGAAAATAATTTTTTTCTTACAGGCCGGGCCTGGTCATGCACACGGGGGCCCTAGCTAAGCTTAGTAATGAACGCCCGGGCCCGGGCCGGGCCCGGGTCGGGCCCGGGCTGGTCTCCGTCATGTACGCCCGGGCCCGGGCCGGGCTCGGGCTTTGTATTACGGGCCCGGGCTGGGCTCGGGCCTCGTAAAGCGGGCCCGGCCCGTGCAGTGCTCTAGGGCACAGGCCGTGAGGTGAGTGGAGATACAGTTTTTTACATCTTTCTCCGAGAGTTAGCTCCAGAGCTGGGACAGCGCTAAAGCCTTCAAATATAATTAGGCACTTTGGTAGAATACTTTTTTGAGAACTGAAGGCTGCTAATATCAGTAAAATATCAGTTTCTCTTGTCTTGCCCGGTCATCCAAAAGCTACGACTTAACCTCTACTGGGATTGGGAAGTCACTACTCGATATGATCGCCAAAACTCTTCGGTTTCACTTGCTGAACTTCAACGGAAGCCCGCTGCAGCGGCGGACGTTGTCAAGCTGTAATCAGAGCTTGAAGCGACCCGATGCGATGCATATGTGATTTGATTGCTTGTTTAGGATTGTATTTTTTTGAAAGTGGAAGTTGGATGAAGACACATTTCGTTAAGTTGCATAGACTTTATTTTAGATCATTTAGCTGTTCATTACACGCACGCACGCACGCACGCACGCACGCACGCACGCGCACGCACGCGCACGCACGCGCACGCACGCACGCACGCACGCACGCACGCACGCACACACACACACACACACACACACACACACACACACACACACACACACACACACACACACACACACACACACACACACACACACACACACACACACATTTTCACGGACGACTCTACACTTGCACAGTATTGCCTTGTAGTAGCTGTGGTAGAGGTTCAGAAGCTCTGCCGTTGCCGATACATGGGATCAGCCTTACGGGCACGATCGCGCTCCCGCTTATGTTCGCGTACGGCAGCCATAGAGAAACATAGAGTTAAAGAGCGGACAATCCCGTTGGGCTACTGTACTGCCGCCAGCGCCCGGAGCGGCTGGTCAGAACGCAAATTTTGTCTTCCGAGATTTTGGACGCGTAGATCAGCTCTGTTTTTGTGTCGGTTTTGATAACAATGCTTTAGATTCTGGTTTATTTTTGGCTGTTAAAATGCTCAACTACGTCCTCTATAGAGGAGCGCGAGAGCTTTAACATTTAATTTTAGGCATGCTATACATACAGACGTAATAAGCTCGCGGATTGCAACCTTTTTGCTGAATAAACCGCCAAGCTTCTCGAAGAACCTAATCAAGGCTGAATTAGCTATGCAGATTAGAAAAATCATGCGATGAGAGCGGTTTTGATTGCAATTTTATGCCATTCCTGAGCCGCTTTTCTTCAATGCACACAATAGGAAGCAGTTGTCCCATACAAAATTGCATTTGTAATTACATAGAAAAAAATACTGCATCACACACATGATAAACACAAACACACAAGCCAAAGACACAGACCACAACACGAATGTTTTAGCAATGACAAGCAACGTGTCATGCATGCGCCTGTAGGCGTATGCATTATTCACATACAGTGAGCTAAACAGCCTTCACAAAATGCTCGAGCCGCGCCAAATAAAACGTTTGTGTGTTGATACGGGTGAGCCGCAGATAACAAGTTCTGTTCTTTAAAGCAAAGGTGTTGCGAGTGACTTGTGGAAATTGACGCGTTGGAAGTAATGCCAATGCTCTTCCGCAAAAGACGGGTGGCTGCACGGTACACGGACGCCGCGGCTCATATCCTATGCTACCCGTGCAAAATACGCTCACCCAGCATGACAAACGTCTTGCTAACAATATTCTTAACGCAAGGAACCGTAAAATTATTTCTGCCTATATGTAAACTGTAAAAAAATTCCGTAATTTTGCAGCAAAAACGCACGTAAAATTTACGTAGACCGTTCTGTTTTATGAAAAGCGGCGCGATTCTACGTAAAATAGACGGACGTTAGCTCTGTTTTTGAAATACGTAGAGCTGTCCGTAATTTCATGTGGAGGGAAACTGAACATGTTACGAGTGAAAAATTAACACACAAACAATGTAAAAAAAAGACACTGTCTACTCTTACCGTCAGTTACAAAATATCAGCACAGATAACGCTGTTTGAACATTATTCGCCCGCGAGTAGTGAACACAAACAAGCAGGATAGGTTAGAGCGGTGGCGCAGATTACCACCCGTTCATCGCGCCTACACGCTGGGTTGAATTTCTCCGGCGCATTGTACGAGTGGCTGCAAATGGCGGATGGCGAAGGTGGTATTCCCGTGGTACGGTGTCTAGCCACCGTACCCGTGGCATTTGTGATTTTATTGTGAATAGGAATGAATCGGCGCTGGATTGTTACACAAGAAAGTGATTTAAGTGTACTTTTTTCGTCGTTGGTGCACGTCGCGCGTGCGAAATGCTCCGCGATGGCCGGTGATGGGCTCAATTGTGTTGTGTGAGCACGCTCTTTAACGAGATTCCTTGGCCATGAAGATTGACAAAGCTACATTGCGAGTCTGTGATAAAGATTTGTTGTGTTAATTGCATACTCACTACAACTGAGACGCGTAGGCAATATCAGCGGCGATGACGCGTCTAGCAGCCCTTTTGCCGTCTGTATGTGGCCGCTTGTTTACTGACGTTAGCATTCCAGTTTGTACTGTGTTGTGTTGTGCTGTGTGCTTGGCGTTCCAAAATTTGTGAAGTCGTTATACCCCTTAGCAATCTCTCCCGACATGGTGCAATCTCTCCCGACATGGTCCTATGTTACCAATATTCGGTGACGCATTGCATGACAGTGAAAATTTTAGCCGTTATTATTTTTCTTTAAGCTTCGGACGCCGTGCCGTGGCTGGACGTGCATAATCGCAGTGTTCGCACCAGGGACTGGAAGATTTCTCGTGTATGAAGACATCATAGAGCATGTTCCATGAGCATGCCCCTTTATTATGATGAAAGGACGGTGTAGCGTGCTTGCTGCCGTAACTTTGCTCCATCTGCAGTGTTAGGTAACACGGATGTCCACGGGGCCCTTTCGAGTGTTGTTGAGCCCGAGCAATCGTGCACGATTGCAATTGAAAGTGTCCTTGTGATACCCATTAAGGGTCGTTGCAAAGGAAACGGATTATTTTCTACCTGGCAATCTGTATTCATATTTTTTGACAGCTACCAGGCTAACGATTAACGTTCTGCGCAGTACGTGAACATTTCACGTATTATCCGAGGGAGGATTGCCTCTTTAATTCTGCCCGTATGCGGCCGTAATTCTAAAGCGAATGCATGCTATAATTTTTAACGTAACCTTGACACAGAATAGCGGTGGCCAAACGTGCATTATGGACGTTCCAAAGTAATAAATATTCCAAGGAAGTATAAAAACAAACCAAAATATATGTCAACACTGATGTTTAAGGAACGTTCACACTGACTGCCTCGAGTTGCATAGACTAATTGTCAATTTACACGCATCACTACAATAAATATTCTAACATGCATGCGAGTGTTCTTAGTTATGCAGGGCAAAATGTCAGTTCTCTTTTCGAATAGAAGGTGCTTCATAAAGTTTTCTGGCAAATGAGTTACACGAGGTCATTAGCACTTTATAAAATACTGTGAGCTGTCTCACAGCAATAACAGTAACTCAGTGACGAGCTTATACGCAAGAGTTAATTGTATATAAAAATGTTTGTGCTTTGCTTTGTATGACCGGTAAGTAAGTAGCTGATATCAGTATTTCATTTGCAGCTGTTGCACCAGTGAAGGATGTCTGTGTGCCACCTTGCATTCAGTTTCTCAGCCATAAGGGCCTGCTTGCAACACAAGTGGCAAAGCAGTCTGTTGCGTGGTGTTATTTGTTCTGGTAAGCTGTGCCATTCTATCGTATATCTTTCTTGCATATGCAGTCCTAATGGACATTGATTGCAAATGTTTGTGGAATGACAAGGCCTGTGCAAGTAGAATAATTGCTGCAGATGCATCCAAAAGATAAATGACGTTTTGTTTTTCCTGTGGCAACCAATTGGTTCAGCATGAAGACGTCGACTTGAAAGTGGTATTGTTTCATTCTTGTCTAGGTTGCACTCGGAGTGGGGTTCAAAAAACACTAATAGTGCCGGAATTCAGAATTTGAGGCTGCAGATAAAACATGCACCAATAAAATAATTCTTTGTCTAGTGTTGCTTTTATGCGTATGCAAAAACACATGCATACTGACCTCTAACACTGTCATGCATGGGCTCCATGGTAACTAACTGTAGCCACTGTTAAGCTCACTGTTCAGCTAACTATAATAGGTGAAGATGCCCCGACAGATTTGCGTGCGACATTGGAATGTAACATAAAAAGGTTAAAATATAGCCTGAGCACACAGCTGTGTCTCGTGGTCAGGTGACCAAAATATATGAATATGTTGAAGGGAATGAACAGCACTACTGCCAGAACGAAATGAAGGCGACGAGCACAACAATGTATTAATTTTATCCGGTCTGTAGCACCATCCAGTTCCCTCCTAAACATGCACCACCAACCAGCCCAGTTTATAACGCTCCCGCAGTTCATCTGAATGCCTCAATTTGTAGAGAAGATAAAGTGATGACACACTAGCATGTGTTGGGGCTATTCTGCGAGTTTTGTATGTTTGGAACCTGTGTCATGAGGATTCTTCATTGCTCAAAACTTGATGTACAACTGCAGAAAGCAGCATTAATAGCTACGTTGCTTCACCATCTTATGTCGAAGGTCTGTGCATGTTTCCTAAGGTAGTCCTTGAGTCATCGTCCTGTTTGCCCTACATAATTGCTGCTGTAGGGCAGTAGGACGTTGTAAACAGCACCAACTGCACTTGCTATGATCTCCAGCACATACTTCTTGGTGCAAACTTCATACCTTGGCGTGGTCCGGTTTACATTTTCGTACTTGCCCAGATTGTCTGGCCCTGAAAATAAAAAGGTAGTTCCAACTTTATCTAGCAGTTTGCTTGAATTGACAGCTTGCTTTGTGTACATATTGTATTGCAGTGAAAGGCCTTGGCTTCCTTGAAGCACTTCGATCTTAGACGTCACCTAAGTTCAACTCCGTTAAATGCTTCTTGGCGACGCATGCCAAAAGGCAGTGCGAACACACTGTTAAAAGCAACCGTACTTGGGGCTGGAAGCTCTCCTCCACTTCGTATCAGATGCGAAGAGTGTTTCCTTATGTTTCTGTAGCAACAACACGCTTCAGTGTTCAAGTGCACTAATAGGAAAGGCCAAGACAGTATTAAGCGTGAGGCATAGCTCCAGCACGATGCTCACCACAGAAAATCTTCAAGCCATTTTAGATATTGGAGCTTTCCTTGCCATAGTTTTACTTCCATGAACACACCTGACACGGTGGAGTGGACATTAAAAAATGACTCAGCCCCTTCAGTAGCCTTGCTTGGCAACTTCTCAGACAAGAACACTGTCAGGTAACTGTAAAACACTAGCTACTGTGGGCACCAGTGTAGCAATATTATTCTGCTCCATTGGCAACTTTCTCCTCTATATTATGTGAAGTAAGGCTACTAAATGGGTAGAGTGATTTTTTTCGGTCTTCTCTACAGTGCTAGATGAGTTCATTCATGTATGGGGAAAAACTACCACTAGACAGTGATCTTCCAATTCCGTACCGCTGGGCTTTCATTGGTGAGTGTTTTGTGTGCTGGAGCTATGCCTAATGTTTGAAGGAGGATATTCTGCCTTCCGCGGCAGCACACTCTTTGGCTGTGAAGCTCGTCACAGGAACACCAAAAAGCATCCTCAACAAGTTGAGGCATCACGAAGTGGAGGAGAGCTTCTGAAGCCAGGTCTAACATTTGTTCACAGTGGGGAGGTCACTGTTAAATCATATTCACAAGGTCAGCCATAGTCTGAAACAGACTGTTGGGAGAACTGGAGCTTTCATTTTATTTTTCACAACGAGCAATCGGGGTACATTCTGCGAAAAGGTGAGTTGGACCGAGCCTTGACGCGAAGTGTAGCAGGAGACACAATAGCAGTTCATGAACTGTACGGTTGTTGTTTACATTATCCCGCTATCCTGCAGCTGCAACTACGCAGGACACACAAGCCTAGTATATATATGTTTGTCTGTAAACAAAATTCTTTGCCTGTGCTCGTGTTGTCTAGCCTTCTCCAGTCTTTTTGTGCTGTCCCCAGGTAATCGCATAGGTACACTCTTGCATAACTTGCAATTATGAGATTCATGCTTTGGAATATAATCAGAAACTGTGCCATATGGATGACAATTCATTAGACACGTAGTGTAAAAGAAAGTGGCTGTGCAGTGTGGGTAGGGCTTAAAAGTGCTTCTTTATAGCAATTATTATGTTGCTTCTAAAGCTTGAGATACAGCGATTCAAGCTATGTTTGTGAAAACAGTGCATCATGTTACAACGATATGTTACAACGCTCATATGAAACAGCTGGGTATTGTGAGAGGTTGCAGAAACTTGCATTCGACTTGCTTTCTACAGCATTTTATGAAGATGCTTTTTTAACTCCTCGTGTGTCGTATTCATGTCTTATCACAAATCTGTAAACAAGTATGAGGGTAATGCCATGGCCGCTTGATAAAAACGCACAGGTGCCGCCTGCCGCGTCGCGCCGCCGTCAATGGGCGAACGCGTGGAAGGGGAGTTTACAGTTGTCGCTGCGTTTCGCGAGAAGGGCGCTAGATGTGAAGGAGAACCCACGCGAGCCACTGGCGGGATGGAGCGATCATTAAAAAGGGCGGGCAGCTCAGTGTATTGTTGTTATTCGCGTGCATCGTTACCGTTGAGTGTCACTCAAGACAGTTTACGCATGCGTTATATTTCATGTTTGCGGCACAATGCCGTGCAACGGTTGCGTGCCGCTAGGTACGACGAATACTTCGAAGAACCCCCGTAACCGCTACAACGAGTTCCCTAGCGACGCAGAACGCAGGGCAGGTCATTGGTGTGTGCTCTGCGTTTTACAGAGCGCGACTACAAGGCGACCACCAAGTTGAGTGTGATTTCGCCAACGGCGGTGCCGACGGTGCTGCCTGGTTATACCAGCTACATGAGCACAAGGACCACGCCAGCTCCAAGGAAGAAGCGGCCGCGCTTGGAAAGAAGAGATAATGATCCGCAGTCACGGGCAAAATGCGCGGACACTGTTGCTGAATTCACATGACGAGCCTGTTAGTCAAAACGGCTCATCGCCTGACAGCAATGAAACCGTAATGCCTAATAACACCGAACCTGTGATGAAATTGCGTCATTTGCCAGATGCATAATGTTCAACTTCTCTCGCGTTTGAAAAAATGACAGAATAATCTAATAAAACAACGCGTCACCTTCAAGCAAATGTCGCACGTTTTAAAGGAGCGCTGCAGACACTTCTAGAGAAGGAAGATGGAGCTGAGGAGCGCGCACAAGTTTTCACGCGGTAGCGTTTGTCGCAGAAAATCCGGCGTTGGCATTCGTGACCGCGGCCGAGAAAATCATCCCCAACCACGTTTACGTATGCCACACCATTCTATCATTAATGTTGCTTATACCTTGTCTTGCATTCTTGGCAAAGCTATGCCTCGGAATTTTGAGAATGACAATCCACAAACAAATGTCATGAAACAAAACACCCACAGCGCATGCCTTTTATGTTAAATCTTCTCAGACTGAAATATTAAAAGTGCACAAATACGGAAACCTGAAAATGATGTATTTTTTTGGCGCGCTAGTGCACAATCTCGGGTATCGACCCACGCAAGAGGCCGCGTTTCCACCAGAAAGCTCACCTACATGCATAGCGTTCGCCGACAGTGTTTGCCAGTATGGATTACGATTGCATAAGCTGCAGTCATCGGGAACCATGAGTAGCAGTCTGGGATCTTTAAATGCTATCGCGGTCAACTCTTAAAAGCGAAGCTTAAGCGTGCTCTGAATTTTTGAAAAGAACAAGGACATTGCCTATTTTATGAAGGTACTCCATGGTGCTGCACAAGGCAACAAGACTGCCGAATTCATTTGGAACCAAGTCCGCAGTTTCTCCATGAAGAAGCCTAACTATACCGACATCATTCTAAGGGAGTGTTTAGTTTGGAAGGCTTGCTCAAGCAAAGGATATGAGCAGGTATAACATCCAGAAATCTCTTTAGGCATCCTTGCCGCTCAACGCTGCAAAAATATGATGGCCATTGAACTGGTGAAATTGGCGACACTTCGCTGATAAAGGAGCGGCTGTGTATTGTATCGAATTGAAGGAGTTTGAGAAAGGACACGAAATAATCTTTCAGTGGCCTCCAAGCCGCTGTGGAATTATTGGCAATGAACGTGCCGATTAAGCTGCTCGTTCAGCTCATGAACAAGACAACCGCCTATCGATCCCGCTGTCTAGGACAGATGCTGCAAGGATGCTCCGCCTACTTGCACGCCAATGCACTTCATCAGACTGGAATAAACCACATTTTATGCATGACCGATTATACACCTTGGATCCAACCTTAAGCCTTCGACTTCCAACAAGACTTCCTGGAAGAGATGCGACCCTTCTGTGTAGGTTATGGTTGGGCGTCGCGTTCACCAATGCCTACGCGTTCCGCATAGGGATGGCCGACAGTGCAGCTTGTGACAATTGTGGAGATGCGGAAACGATTCGTCGTGTTCTTTGTCAGTGCCCACAATACAGTCTGCAGAGACAATCGCTCTCCGTCGTGCTGAACCAGTTGCACTGCATTTGGACTGTTGAGTTGGACTGTTGAGTCGGTCGATGTTGCAGAATTGCAACATCGACGCGACTCAACATCGCATCAGAAGGCCGCGCAAGCACTCTTGCGGTTCCTGAAGTCCACTGGCCTGTCTGAATGTCTGTGATTGGAACGCCGCCTTTGTTACCTGTGCCTGTGTCTTTGTGTTTTTTCGCTCTCTCTCTCTCTCTCTTTGCACTCTCTCCAACCCATTTATCCCCCACCCCAGTGTAGGGTAGCAAACCGGAAACTTACTTCTGGTTAACCTCCCTGCATTTTCTCTCTCGCTTGCTCTCTCTCTCTCTTCTGCTCCCTCATCATTTAAGAGGTGGTCATACAGCAGAGGGTTATATACGATCGACAGGTCGACAAGCTTCTCAGTTTCACTTTTCGAACAAGCTTTTCGACGCGCTGTACAGTCTAATCTAGAACATGAGCAACGGCAACTTCAAATACCCGAAGATGGAAATTATTGGCATTCGCAAGCTGATATGCGTCTTTATAAACAGGGTAATGAAGATACCAGAAGTGACATGACAAGAAGTGGCAAAATTTGCGACCTCCTATCGTCAGCACTTCTTCCGCACCTGTTGCAATACCGGGAGCTGACTTGCGGAGCGGAGGGCCATGCCAAGGAAGTGTGCAAAGTTTTCCTGAGAAAGCTCTGGCGACCGGTTCTTGCAAACTGGGAAGGAGATGTTAACCTGTCATGTGAGCGACTTGTACGTCTGGCGCAAAAGCCTCTCACCAGGAAAATACTGCGCCTGTGATTACGACAACAGCGAGTATTCTTTTTCCTACACGGTCCATAAAGCTGTTATAACTACCCTGTTGCACTCAACATCTTTTTTCTACAGTGAAAAACACAATGCTTCAGTAAATACAAACGCACTTGTCAACGAGCAGCTGTGCTGTTGCATAAATAACTGTTGCATAAACAAACATCTTCGAAGGTGTACAGCGCAACGGCAACAAAAGAGGAAACAGAGACGCGGACATTCCGAACTAGCCCACGCAACCACTGTAGTAAACGAACAGTTGCTATATTTTGGTGGAAAAATCGCCGACCTGGTACATACGATACTCACGCTTACGAATAGGATTACCGCTATAAGAACTTTATTGCCACCCTTTAAATAAATACTGGCGAGAGCATGCGAGCTGTGCTGTGACGCCGCAATCCGCCGCAAATATCTCTGGCTACTCTCCCCTACCGGTGGCGCCGCTGCGGCGCCCCGGAACACTAGGCGAGCTACGTCGTCTCCGCCGCATATGGTAGGCCGCACATGTGCGTTTTCATCGAGCGGCCGCGGGTATGCCTCGAGTTTCAGTAAAGATTACATGAATATGATTATACCTTTCAGACGCTATGTACACAACTGTGTACAGTAAGATAGTGCATCAACAGCAATAGCATCGGTTAAAGTGAGGATATCTTGAAGCGCTTCTGATTGAAATAGTGCTGGAAGTTTGAATTACACAGGCAAATTGTTTTAGTAAAGCGAGTATGAAGGTAGATGTTTGGGTACTTTGATTGGTGTGAGTATGTCATTGTACATAGCGGGTTCACTTTTCATTGTTTTTCACTGTGTGTTGCGCCAGTCACAATATTCGAGTAGCTGGATAGGTGCTTTTCAAGCCTGGTAGATGTGAAATAGTAGATGTTTGCAAATCTGATGTACTTGCAGTGAGTTTTTGCATGGAACCCACATTCTATAAACTTGACAAAACTCACTAAACAAATAAAAAAATGTCACAGTTTCGCCCTAAGGGCGAAGCAATGAATGCGATAGCAACACAGCAATGTCATACGAAGTAAGGTGAGCAGCTTTGGTAGCAATATGAATTGTAGTAAACATGAGCTGATTAAGTAAGCAGGTGTGCTGCGGCGTAAGTAGACCGACATGAAGAGAGACTCGATGACCACGAGAAGGCGCGTGTGAAACGATGGTGTTGATGAGAAGCGCTTCCCGTGGGCAGCGCGTGCGAAGAGACACACCTGTAGCGCTGCACTGCCGACCCGGGCAGCATTGCATGTGTAGCGTGCGTTGGAAAATCTGGCCCGACTATTACTAACTGATTGAACAAGCGTGGTGTGAGCGCGCACAAACATGAATAGATCACACTGAATGACTGCAGACAACGACTGTCGAAACGCTGGCAGCAAGCGCATACGCCGCAGGAGCGGGCGAAGGTACGTGCGGTCTATCGCTTCAACGGAAACTGAGCGGCGAATGCACGGCGCATAAAGGTCAGAGCCGTGTGGAGATAAGCGACGGTGCGAGCGAGCGACGAGCGCGGTTGTTAGCAGAGTAGTAGTGCGCCCCCCCCGTTCCCTCCGGCGCTGGCTTCCCGCTTCCTTGCTTGCGCGTGGGATATTGAGTGCGTTCGCTCTCCGCGATAGCGCGCGTCCCCGCACGCTTCCGCTCGGGCGTACGGCGCTCGGCGAAGATTTTATCTATAGGGAACCTCACGGCGACGGCGACGACGACGGCAGAAATCCGGTTGAAGTGTCCATATAATTGCTATCGCAATAAAACTCTTAATCTACTGTGCTGTAAGCATATTATGATTTTGAAGATGCAAGATATGCAGTGAGAGTAAGTTTTCAATGAACACAACTAATTGCCATGTGAAAGGATTAAGGAGAGACTCTCCTTGAAACAATTGCTCGAAACACCGTGACATACCACTTAAGGGTCTCCCATCTTAACCACTTATATCTACTGTTTTGCAAATAACAATGTTGACTGAAAGCAATATTTTTCTGACCAATCTTTCGTGTAATATAAAGAAAATGAACACGCCTAGTCTTACATGAAGATAAATTCGAAATCATTTATTAATTGCACTCATTTGGCGGCAGTTCTAAACTTTTCTTTATCAGAATAGTACTTGCAATTCCCATTTGTATTGCTGAGTACAGGGCGAGGTATGGTTAGTTATTTACCAGAAAAGATCCCGAATTTTCCACCTGATTGTAGCTTAGACAGTCATTTGTTGCACTTCACCAGGAGTAGACTGTGGTAGATAGGAAATATAGTTTTCCTGAGAATTTTGATACCTGCAATTTCGATTATGTACAGCACGAATTTCATAGATTAGAGGCTCCATAAAAGTACATTCTGTCATTGAATGTCTATGAAGTGGTGAAGCAGTTTGACTGTATCTAGTTAGAACTCCCCGTGTTCTGTGGCAGTTGCGTTTGTGTGGTTTGGTGCTGTCAGTGTAAGCTTAACATTACTTTTGTTCTCCCAGGAAGGGCACACGCATTGCTGAGGAGCGATTTGATCTGCCACTACACTAATACTGTATTAAGTAAGTTCTGTTACAGGTTTTTGGTGGTGGCGTGGAGCAGAGGTAGAATACCCGGCCTCAAATCTGAAGGTCGTAAGTTCGAATCCTACTCCAGTCCACTACATTTTCAGTCATGGAGTGGTGCCTCACACCGGCAAGAAAAAATATATTGCCGAGAGCTAGTCGGGCTATACTAGTTCAGGTGCAACCAAACTAGGAAGGCCCACTAAGCTTCATCAGTCACTCCCTCACCAGAACAGGAATTGGCCTACCTGGTGCAGTATTCGGCCACTACCTCCCTAATGACTCCGACAATTAACCGATGGCCCTCAGTCCCCAGTGGCTGCGGAGCACCTTACCAAGGCGATGGTCAGACCTGCTAGGCGGCAGAGGGTGCTAAGAATCTCCGGGTCCTGACAGGCGGCCAATGAAAACTGAATCTGGCAACACTCAACACGCGCACCCTCTTGAGTGAGGCTAGCTTAGCAGGACTATTTGTAGAATTATCAGGCAATACCTGGGATATTATTGGCCTTCGTGAGGCTAAAAGAACTGGTGGGGCTTACACAGTGCTCACTAATGGCCACTTCCTCTGCTACAGAGGTCTTCGAGATAAGATAGATTCCGGGGTAGGATTTCTAGTCCATAACAACATAGCGGGCAACATTGATGAACTCTACAGCATTAAGGAGAGGGTAACAGTCGCTCAATAGGAGGTACGAAATGAAGGAAGTACAAGCCAACGCCCCTACCTCTAGTCACGATGATGAAGAAATTGAACAGTTTTATGAAGATGTTGAATTAGCAATGAGAAAGGTACAAACTCAGTATACTGTAGTCATCGGCGACTTCACTGCAAAAGTGGGAAAAAAAGCAGGATGGTGAGCAATCAATTGGCAGCTACGGCATAGATTCTAGGAAAGCAAGAGGTGAGATGTTAGTGAAATTCGTGGAAAGGAATAGGCTCCGAATAATGAATACCTTCTTCAGGAAGCGCAGCAACAGGAAGTGGACGTGGAAAAGCCCTAATGGAGAAACAAGGAATGAAATAGATTTCATACTCTCTGCCGATCCAAGCCTAGTGCAGGATGTAGAAGTGTTAGGTAAGGTAAAGTGCAATGACCATAGGTTAGTGGGGTCTAGGATTTCTCTCAATTTGAAGAGAGAAAGAATAAAATTAGTCATAAAGGAACAGGCCAACCTAGACGCAGAAAGCAGACCAATCCAGGCTGGTGCTCGCAATCAAATATGCAGCTTTAGGAAAAGGAGATAAAGACAACATAGAGGTAATGAAAGCAACCGTAAGTAGGTTGATCTCAGAAGCAGCAATTGAAGTGGGAGGTAAGGCACCAAGGAGTAGGAGGCACCATTACCAGTAGGTAATCTCTCTCAAGAAACAAAGGACCTCATAAAGAAACCACAAAACATGAAAATGTCCAACTCAAGAGATCAGATGGAATTCGCTGAACTGTCAAAACTGATCAAGAAGAAGAAAGTAAGGGATATTCGAAATTATAACGTGGGAAAGATTGAGGAAGCCGTAAAATATGGACGAAGCACGCAGTAAGAAGAAAGCTTGGCATAGGACAAGACAAGATGTATGCACTGAAAGATAAGCATGGCAATATCATCAGCAATTTCGATGACATAGTAAAAGCTGCGGAAGAATTCCATACTGACCTGTACAGTGCCCCAAACAGCCAAGCTACTTTCATTCGAAATAGCGATAAACCGGATACACAGGCTCCTTCTATTACTAGCGATGAAGTTAGAAGGGCCTTGAAAGACATGACCAGGGGAAAAGTGTCTGGAGAAGATGGAATAACAGTATATTTAATCAAAGATGGAGGAGATATCATGCTTGAAAAGCTTGCGGCCCTTTATACGCAATGCCTCACAACTTCAAGTGTACCAGAGAGCTGGAAGAACGCCAACATTATACTTATCCATAAGATATGAGACGTTAAAGAATTGAAGAATTACAGACCCATTAGCTTGCTTTCAGTATTGTATAAAATATTCACCAAGATAATTTCCAATAGAATCAGGACAACACTTGACTTCAGTCAACCAAGAGAACAGGCTGGCTTCAGGAAGGGATATTCTACGATGGACCATATACATGCGTCGTATCGGACTGTCCCAATTCCTCCTGCTCACCCCGTAAATTTGCTCTCCGCTTGTGTGGAAGGTGTTTCTGTCGACACCCTTGTAGATAGATACTGGAGCCGCTATTTGTGTTATACATCGTCAACTGTGCTTCCTTTTGCGAAAAGTGCAAACGCCGTATGTTGGTCCCATTAGCTTGCTTTCAGTATTGGATAAAATATTCACCAGGGTAATTTCCAATATAATCAGCGCAACACTTGACTTCAGCCAACCAAGAGAACAGGCTGGCTTTAGGAAAGGATATTCTACGATGGATCATATCCATGTCATCAATCAGGTTCTTGAGAAATCTGCGGAGTTTAGTCAACCTCTCTATATGGCTTTCATAGATTATGAAAAGGCATTTGATTCAGTAGAGATACCAGCAGTCATAGAGGCATTGCTTAATCAAGGAGTACATGAGGCATACGTGAATATCTTAGCAAACATCTACAAGGATTCCACAGCTACCTTGGTTCTCCACGAGAAAAGTCGAAAGTTACCTATCAAGAAAGTGGTCAGGCAAGGAGACACAATCTCTACAATGTTATTCACTGCATGCTTAGAAGAAGTATTCAAGCTCTTTGACTGGGAAGGCTTAGGAGTGAGGATCAACGGCGAATATCTCAGCAACCTTCGGTTTGCAGATGACATTGTCCTATTCAGCAACAATGGAGACGAATTACAGGAAATGATTGATAACCCTAATCGAGATAGTGTAAGAATTAGGTTGAAGATTATTATGTAGAAGACAAAGGTAATGTTTAGTAGTCTGGCAGGAGAACAAGAATTCAGGATCGCCAGTCAGCCTCTAGAGTATGCAAAGGAGTATGTTTATCTCGGTCAATTACTGACAGGGGACCCTCATCATGAGAAGGAAACTTTCAAAAGAACAAAATTGGGTTGGAGTGCATATGGCAGGCATTGCCAAATCCTGACTGGGAGCTTACTACTGTCGTTGAAAAGAAAAGTGTACAATCATTGCATTCTACCGGTGCTAACACATGGGGCAGAAACTTGGAGGTTAACAAAGAAGCTCGAGAGCAAGTTAAGGACCGCAGAAAGAGCGATGGAACGAAAAATCGTAGGACTAACGTTAAGAGACATGAAGAGAGCGGTGTGGATCAGAGAACAAACGGGCATAGCCGATATTCTAGTTGTAAAGGGTTTATTAGAGATCGGAGCCGCGCAGCGTCAACAGTCAAACGAGACACAGCTTTCAAGCACGAGCGCCGTTGCGAGCAAAAGCGCTGGACCCACTAAACGTCTGGGCCCACTAGAGCGAAACACTCTCTTCGCTACAATTACCCCGGGGGTGATAAGGGAGCCGTCTGGTGACCTAACAGCTGGTCAGGATGACAGGATCGTAGTACGGCTTGAGGCGGTCGACGTGGACTATGTCTCGTCCACGATGGCGCTGGTCCGAAGACGGTTCAACTGGTTCGATAACAAAATTCACGGGAGACGCACGTTCCACGATGCGGTAAGTGCCTTCATACTTCGGGAGTAGTTTCGATGAGAGGCCAGGGGCAGTGAACGGGACAGAGAGCCACACAAGCGTGCCAGGAAGGAAGGTGACCGCGGAAGTGGAGCCGCCGCGAGTGCTCTTCTGGCGCTCTTAGTCGTTGGAAGTAAACGCACGTGCGAGGTCACGGCTTTCTTAAGCATGCCTTGCTGTGGCAGAAAAAGGCGAGCCCTCGGATGCATCCGGCCGATAAGGTAAAATTGTGTCGATGGTGTGTGACGGGTGCCGACCGTATAGTAAGAAAAAGTTGCAGTGGCTTAGCTCGGCTATGCCAGGATATACGTAGCGTTAGCAAAGGTTCAGCTGATTATTCTTAGCTTTCCTGGTTGTCTCCTACGCTCGGGGCACACCAGCAGCGAAGTAGAATACACTTGGTTACTGCAATATTAGCTGTTTTTGTATGTTTGATTTCTGCGCCACCAGGTGGTAGCACCATACAGGCCGCTCACGTTTACGGTTCCGGCAAACCGCCCCAACGCCCGGCCCGCTCCCGTTTACCCGATTACCGGACAAGCTAAAACTCTCTATTCACCTGGGAGTAGCAACACAGAGTACGGGAACGGTTTACAAATAAATATAACAGTAGAGCCCTGTCTGGTGTTCACCGTCGCAAAAGGTAGGAGTAGACCTTTCAAGTGAAAAAGCGGCCAGACGGAGAAAGTAGTGTGACGGCGTCGGAGAGGCTGCTGCAGTACATGGAGACAACCACTGACGAGTTGGGAGGAACGGTGGTGTCGTGTCTGACGAGTAGGTTGTTCGGAAGTGAAGCATTGTCGGCGAGCGTCAAATCTGAGAGTGGCGATAGTTCTAGTTCGGCCCGTGCGCAATGAATGACGGCATTGTGGCGGGAGAGAAAATCCCAGCCGAGGGTAACCTCATGGGAGCACGACGAAATTACAATAAATTCGATGGCGTATACAACGTCCTCAATAACAATACGAGCTGTGCATGCCGCTAACGAGTGAATACGCTGTGCGCCGGCTGTGCGGAGGGACAGTCCAGTAACGGGCATCGTAACTTTCCGAATCAAGAGACAAAGTTTTGCGTCCATAACTGATACGGCGGCGCCGGTGTCCACGAGTGAATATGTGTGAAGACCATCAACAAACACGTCTATCACATTCGTCGGGCTATCCTGAGGACTTTCGCGTTTCGCCGGCGTCGCAGCCCTTGCCTCGTGGACTGCGACGATTAGTTTTCCTTTTCCCGAGCTGCGGGACGAGGCCGCATCGGTGATAGCGAGCGTCGGTGTGGAGAAGGTGAGCGGCGGGCATTGGGCGTTGGGCGGAACGTAAGTGTCGATGCCGAAGGGTCGTCGTAATATGGGCGGGCAGAACCGAGCATACGACTTGGCGCATATGTTGTAGCGCTAATCTACTGCACGTGATTACAGTAGCGAGCGACGTGGCCTGCGTAGCCGCACGCAAAACAGATAGGCCGGTTGTCAGACGTACGCCACCGATTCGGTGTGGTGGGCGCCGTCCATGTAGGAGGACGCGTTGTGCGGGGCGGCTGGTGATATGGTGGCATGGCGGGCTGTGGGAGGGGCAGAGCCAAGACGTCGGCGTAAGGGAGATGCCCACCTTGAAGGAAGGGGTGGGGCCTGGCGACGACGTCCGCGTAGCTGAGGGGTGCAGCCGGAGGGATCTGTTGGGGCCTGGCGACGACTTCCGCGTAGCTGAGTGGTGCAGCTGGAGGGACCTGTTGGGCCTGGCGACGACTTCAGCGTAGCGGAGAGGTGCGGCCGCAGAAACATGTTGGTGGCGCTCAGGCAAAACCTCGTTGAGTTCGTGCGCAATGGCGCGGCGGAGCGGGGGCTCAAAACTCGACGTGGGTACGGGTTGCGCTTGTGCAAATGACATCAAGGAGAGCTGGCGTGCGATTTCCTCGCGCACGAACGCCTTCATTGCTGCCATCAACGCTGACTGCTCAGAAATGGCCGTCAAGCCAGTGAGGTGTTCGTCGTGCGATGTAGGGCGACGGGTCAATGACCGCTGCCTGCGTAGCTCCTCGTAACTTTGGCACAGTGTAATTATCTCTGCCACCGTGCGAGGATTTTTGGCAAATGATTTTTGATTTTTGGTGCGAGGATTTTGGCTTCTATGCCTTTCATAACATTCCTGATCTTATCTCACTCCGACATGGTCGCGTTGACTTTCCTGCATAAGTCTAGGATGTCTTCGATGTAGCTTGTGAAGGATTCACCGACTTGCTGAGCTCGTTCCCGCAAACGCTGTTCGGCGCGCAGCTTACGAACAGCAAGGCGACCAAAAACATCCACAAAATACGTCTTGAAGTCGGACCACGTCGGAAAATCCGTTTCATGGTTGTTGTACCATAAGCTGCCCACACCCGCGTGGTAGAAGAGCACGTTGTTGAGCTTAGCGGCTTCGTCCCATTTATTGTGGGCGCTTACCCGCTCGTAGGTCGTTAGCCAATCTTCAACGTCGGTGTCATCAGCGCCTGTGAAGATAGCAGGGTCCCTGTGGCGAGGCACACCAGAGCACGGTGCCGGTGCAGGGGGAGACACTTGTTGGGAGGCTTCTTCAGGCATGGTCGAAGGTACTGTGCGGGATCGAAGTTCCAGGGTGCAGGTTTTGAGGGCGCAGCATGCTCCACCAATTGTAAAGGGTTTATTAGAGATCGGAGCAGCGCAGCGTTAACAGTCAAACGGGACACAGCTTTCAAGCACGAGCGCCGTTGCGAGCAAAAGCGCTGGACCCACTAGCGTCTGGGCCCACTAGAGCCGGACCCACTACATAGTTGACATTAAGTGGAAGAAATGGAGCTGGGCAGGCCATGTAATGCGTACGATGGATAACCGGTGGACCATTAGGGTTACAGAATGGATACCAAGAGAAGTGAAGCGCAGTCTAGGTCTGCAGAAAACAAGATGGGATGATGAAGTTAGGAAATTTGCTGGCGCAAGATGGAATACGCTAGTGCAAGACAGGGGTAATTGGAGATCGCAGGGAGAGGCCTTCGTCCTGCACTGGATATAAAATATAGGCTGATGATGGTGATTAGACGTTTTATTTTGTGTAGTAGTACGTGGTATAATGTGTTCAGACCTTTAGTCAGCAGGCTGTTTGGCAACAGGTGCTTGCAAATGAAAAACTTACAAGATTTTCAAGGACATTAGTGATTCAATTTTTGCACACTGCTGCATTTTTCTGCGAAATAAATGATGAGCCATCCAGCAAGTGCTGCTCTTTGCCTTACTGTACAAACCTTCAAATACTGTTTATCCTTTGTCACAAGCGTCCAGCAGTCGGAAACAACTGTTCGCAGCGACAAGTTCATAATGTTTGCTTACATGCAAACGTGAGTCAAAGGTCAGGTACACTTTCGAAGTTTTCCGAAACAAGTTCATCATCATAGTGCATAGTTCATTGAAACGAATGAATGAAAAACTTTATTTCATGAGCTTTTCAGCGCATGCGCCGGATGGAAGTGGTTCCCACTTCACGGGAATCCATATGCTGTTCTCGCCGCCTGGCCCCTGGTTACGAGCTAAAGCTGATCTTCCAGGGCGGGGCTGGACAGCAAGATCTTCCATCGCTCTCTAAGGGGTTGGATGGGTAGGGGGATTATGTTGGGGTTAGGAATGGTGAGGAGCGGTGGGTGTTGTCGGCTAAACTTGCATTCTGCTATCAGGTGTTGGAGTGTACCTGGCTCGTGACACACGGGGCATTCTTGCCCGTACTGGCTCGGGTACATGCGGTATAGTAATCGGGGGTGGGGAAACAACTCTGTCTGAATCTGCCTATATGTTGTCTGCTGCTCCCTCGTTAACTTGAGGTCTGGCTCGGGGAAGCTGTGTCCCGTTTCTGCAATATTGCACTATCTCTTTTTATGTCAACAGTGGTTGGCTCTTTCCATTCTCTCCGCGGCTGCGGCTCGGTGTGACAGCGCTCGGGCCTGCTGGTGGGCAAACTTATTGCCCTCCACTGCGGAGTGGGCCGGAACCCAGATTAATTCTATCTCCTCCCCTTTCGGGGGTTCCTTGCCTTTGAGTGCCCGAAGCACCAACCGGGACACCCAGCCCGACTGGAAGCTTCCATACGCTTTTTGCGAATCTGTGACCACTCTGGTCCTGCCTTATATAGTGAGGGCCAGGGTAATTGTTAGCTCATCTGCTTCGTCGACGTCGTTTGTTTTTACCGTCGCGCAAGTTAGCAGCTTTTCTTTGGTTGTCACCGTTACGATCGTCCAGCTTTTTTCTGTGTCTTTGGAGGCGTCTGCGGAGATTACCCCCTTCTGCCTAGGCAGCAGCCTGTTGTAAGCCTTTGCTCTAGCCTCCCGTCTGCTGCTGTGGTGTGCTGGGCTCATGTTCTTGGGGAGTGGTTTCACCTTGATGGCTTCTAGCCAGAAGTCTGATAGTTGTCGTCGCTCCGTCTGTCTCGTCTCCTCCCAGCCGATCTTCTTCAGGACTCTTCTGCCGGCCTTCATTTGACTTAGGCGATGCTTCTGGCTGGAGAGGTGGCCCTCGATCAGTTCGTCCACCGTGTTATGCAGGCCCAACCTCATGAGTTTGTCCATGGAGGCACTCATTGGGACTCCGATGGCTTGCTTGATTGCTTTTCGGATTATCACGTCGGTCTGGTTTCTTTTGACCGTGCTCAGCAGGAGATACGGTGCCACGTACGTAATTCTGGAAACCACGAAGGTCTGTACGACCCTCAGGGTGTCGTCCTCTTTCATTCCTCTGCGTCTCATCGCCACTTTCCGGAGCATATGCAGCATTTGCTCCGTCGTGTGCTTTAGCTTTCGCACAGTTCATTGAAAGGTTTGTTGAAAATTTTCACTTCTCAGCACTGATCAACAGGTGTCGAATGACAGCTGTCTCTAGAGCCAATGTTTAGGCAAATGCTAGTCTTCATCAGGCCCCTCATGGAAAAATTCATGTTACTCATTGGAGGTGTTTAGCAAACATGAATAAATAGGACATAACGCAAGGTCTTCAAGAAATATATAAATTTAGTCATCTTTAGTATGCAGCGGGAGCTGATCAGTATGAAGACATTATGTAGAACAGGAAGGAATCAATGCTCTTTCACCTACATTATGTTCACAGTGAGACGAAGGCCTTTCCCAGCAATCTACGATTATGTCTGGCTTGCGTCAACTGGCTCAATCCTATGCCTGCAGATTTCCTAATTTAACCATGGTGCCTAGTTCTTCGCCTTCGATTTAGGTGTCAAGCCTGTCAGTTTTTGTCATTCTCAAGGTTCATTTTTATCGTGCCAGGTTTAACCTTTTAAGTTAGTGTAAGCAGAACAAAATGCTGGTACTGTTCGAGAGTAATGAAAAGCTTTTGTTGATGATTCAGTAGTGCTTGACATAAGTGTTCTGACCAATTTTTATTTTCTAAATTTTCTTCTACTGATCCAGGACTCCTGTGACTACTTAGGTAACAAACTTGGTTGCCTTCTTGCTCTAGAAAACATAACTAGTGCCTTCTGCAGGCTTTTAAACTGGCAACAACTGCACCACCGACAGTAGGGCATGTCCAGATAAACTCAACCAGGCATGCCTGGTGACCACTTTTCATTTTGATGAATAAATTTTATTTTCCTGCATGAGCATGACGACAATGAAATCAATGTTATGTTTTATTTTGTTGTAGCACAAGCTGAACGACCGAGACAACAAAAAGGCACATTTGACGCACACACACATAACTAACTTTCAACAAAAGATTTGTTTCCAGTTCTCGTCACTATATATAACCTCATAACGTCATACAACACATGTAAAAGCCCGGTAAGCATGAACTAAAGAAAACGCGGAACCGCACGCATGCAGTGTGTTATCCACACATATTGACAGACATGTACAAGTTTAACGCAAACAAAGACAATCACGCTCTTTTGAGGATTATGAAATTAAAGGCTTACTGACGCATGCATCACGAAATGTTAATATGTTGCTACTTCTATTAAGCGCGTCATATCGCACCTGCTTCTACTTATGATAACAGTTTTTTAAATCTGTGTTTGCAATTGCATTTTTGGCCATGGAGGGCAAGAAAACCGTAAGCAGTCACATTATGTATTTTATTATTCTCTTCTCGTAGCCTATCATTTATACATCTACCAGTTTGGCCAATGTAGGACCGTCCATACCCGAGATGAATGCGGTATACAACACACGCTATACAATCAATGAATTTGTTTTTATGGTCCTCTTTGCTTGCGGTATTCGCGATTTATTCTGGCCTTGTCTTCCTCCACAGATTGACCAATTTATTGGCGGCCGAAAAAAACAATGTTGACGTCACTCCTTCCAGCAGTCTTCTTTCCTCTGTGGGAGAAACTGTATGTAGCAGATGACAGCAACCTTTCTTTTCTTTATCTTGGTGCTTGTACCATCCACCTGCTCGGAACGTTTTTCCTCGTGGATCGGGTCACCAGCACCGCTTAAACGTGAGACTTGCTGTCCGTAGCTATCATGCATTACGTGCTGGCATGACTTCTTCAGCGCTTCACTGAAACGCATCTTCGCAATTCCCCTATTCAGAAGTTTTTTATGCACGGAATGAAATGGTAAAAGTGGCTTACTTGTCCTACGTTCGTAACACCAGCAGGTTTTGTTATCGGTGAGCCCAAAATAATGTCAAGGAACCTAATCTTCCTGTCACATGGTTATCATGCACCTAATGCACGATAGCTTCGGACGGCAAGTCTCATGTTTGAGCGGCACTGGTTACTCGAGCCACGTGCTCGTGTCAGTCGCAGAAGGACTGATTAAGAAGGCCCAGAAAAAAGGTTCCAAGCAGGGGATAACACAAGCACCGGCATAAAGAAAAGAAAGGTTGCTGCCATCACCTACATACATAGTTTCTGCCACAGATTGACCAAGATTGCTGGAAGGAGTGACATCACTGCTGTTTTCTCAGCACCTAATAAATTGGTGAGCCTATGTAGGCACGCGAGAAGGATGATAAACGCAAATTCATTGATTGTATCGCGTGTGTTGCATACAGCATTCCTCTCAGGTGTCGACGGTCCTACATTGGCTAAACAGGTATATGTATAAATGATAGGCTACGAGAACACAATACCAAATTAAATAACGTGACTGCTTACGGTTTTCTTGCCCCCCATTACCAAAAATGCAAGTGCAAACTCAGATTTAAAAAAAACAGTTATGAGTAGAAGCAGGTGCGAGATGACGCGCTTATTTAATAATAGGAGCTAGAGACATATGAACATTTGGTGACGCATGCGTGTGAGCCTTCAATTTCATTATCCACAAAAGTGCTTGATTATCTTTGCGTTAAACGTTGACATGTCTGTCGATCTATCTAGCTAAAAAAACCATGCGTATGGTACCGGGTTTCCTTTAGTTCATGTTTACCGAGCTCTTACATGTGTTGTATGACGTTTTGAGGTTACATATAGTGACGAGAACTGGAAATGAATCTGTTGTTGAAAGTTAGCGCTGTGTGTGTGTCAAATGTGCCTTTCTGTCGGTCAGGTTGCGCTACAACAAAATAGAAGGTGCCATACCAACAAGTCCCTGTAGCTACCCTAATCGAAATCAGTGTTTGTTTCGCGAGAAAAAGAATTGTCTTTGCAAATAAAATAAAAAACACCTGTTCAATGGGAAGCATTTTTCCTGGATTTTGCCGAATCTGAATTTTGGTTAGATCCCAAAGAAAAAGTTGGCTATGGCTTTAAGAATATTTTGGCACACACTGCAGGCGAATAGCATGAATTCCAACTAATTACCACAGAGTATTCCTGCTACGATATGAAGTAAAACTTTGAAAACACAACGTTGCACATATTGGCTGAAGTTCAGTTTTTTTCTCTATCTATTAACACCACAGAATTTGGGGCAAATAGCTCTGCCCTTGGTGACTCTCAAAATCCACGAGAAGCACTCATGTTTGCGCATTGCTTTAGTTTGAACTGTACGTTAAAGTTTTTCAGGAGAGGCTGGATTCTTAAAAAAAATTCCCTAGTGAAACACGTCATAGAAGTAACGCAGTCCGGAAAAACATGTTGCATTATTTGTTTGGTTGCGGGATTGCAAGTCAAGGAATGGACAGAATAAAGAGTACTGCCTGCAGCTACTGCATATGGGGTCCACGTGTTTTTCTTGTTGCAAGTTCCTTTCCTTTACGTCATGAACATGCTACAGGCTGCATTGAAAAGCACGGACTGACAAAACAGCAAATTGTTGGGTGAACACAGTGCAAAATAACTTTTTAAGAAGATGGAGATAATATGTTGACGCGCTGAGAACCATATCTTTCAATTTCATTGCGTAAGTAAAAAGAATATTGCGCATTGATACTTCTTTCATGACGCGATAAGCCAAATCTGAAAGGGGCTGAAAGGCACACATGTTGTGGTGCAAGGCATGCTTTCTTTGTATTGTTAATAATTTATCAGCTTGTCATGTGGGAAGTACATCTGGCCTGCTTGTCTTGCATCGGAATTCTACAACATGAGTGGTTTGAGCTTGTTTCAGAGTGCTTCATTGTTTTGGAAAACAGCGAAATCTGCAAGGTTGTTTATTATAGCCGTGAAAGTTGAAAGCTATGGTCCGCATATGTGGTCGTGGTAGCTCTACCTACATGCAGAAATGTAATCTCTGTATGTCATATTGTGCACGTGACATCTTTGCATGTTCCAAGCAAACCATCAATTGACTTGGATAGTTTCCATTTGAAGCTGTTCATGTTATAAGGCTAGGAACATACACCAACAAGACTGAGTATGAACCATTTGTTTTAACAAAAAGACTGGTAATAACATTTGTGATTTGGAAATAATTTGTTTTTATGTATCTGAGTAAAAGTGGTGCTGGTGGTGGTAATATTAAAGTACTTTAATCGATTGATGTTTTTCTTTCCTTTTCAGGAAAAGCAGAAGGCATCTGCAAGCAATCAGTCATTCTGATTTCCAACCAATCCTTCCTATAGTCAGTCCATTTTTAATGTGTTGTCATGGAAGTTCTTTTTTTCAGTAAAGCACAATAAACATGCAGTTTTGTTCAGATACAGGTGCCTTGTTGCTTTTTGGGCAGGAATTTGTATGTATGCATTGTACATGTGATGTACAGAACTCAGGTGCAACATGGCAGCACCGACACGAAGATGAAGCGGTGTAGAAGACAATGACACAAGGAGGAAACATGTAAACACAGCACGTTCAGTGTGGTATATGTGCACCTATGTGAATTGATTTCTGCCCAGCCTCAAGCTATACCTGATGTCAGCTAGCCATGTTGTAATGTACAACTTGGTATAACTTATTTCAATGAAAAAACAATTTTCTCATTGGCTGTAGATATACGTCAGCAATGTCATTTACAAAATATAGAAATTTTGCAAACAGCATTGGTACCTGTTGATACGAAGCAAGATAACGCTGAACAAGTTCGCACGGATCCATGGTACAGAAATGCAAGCATAGAAAACATGGACACGATAAGAATAAAATAGGTGTTTCTATATTCCTTTTTGTTCTTTTTACGTGTTTTATGTGTATACTTTTCCTCACCACGGTCTGTTCGTTTTTAATTAGAAATGTACGAGCATCTACTGTCATCACAAGTACGGAGCTCAACTTAGAAAATTTGCGTTTACGGAGCTCGCTGTTTTTTTATTTGGGAAATACGGACAATTCTGTGATAACAACTACGGAACTCGCCGTTTTCCATTTTACGGAACTCACCGTTTTCAATTCTACGGAACTCACCGTTTTTCATTCTACGGAAAATTTTTTCACTGACAGTCTGTTTTACGGAAACTGTTTTTCATTTACGAGAACTGTCCGACAACGTTTTACCTTCAACTTTCACCGTAAACTGAAGAAAAATTTTTACAGTGATATGCATATAAAAGGAATCACCTTATCGCAAAAGCGAGGCAATGCGTTGAAAGGCGCCGTGAGGTGGGCGTAACCAGCGGCACATGACCGGCGCAACATCAACGTTTCTATGGAAACAGGGTGCATGGACGTAACCCAGTGGACGTATGATAAGCTGTCTAGCTTTGAGGCAAAATGGAAGGGGACATCGCTACGCCATCTGGCAGGTGGTCAGACCCTTGCTCAGCCGCGAAACGACTCAAGTGTCCGCTCTTTACGTAAGTATGTTTCTCTATGCGGCATCATCTTCTGTCGTGCGCTTCACCGGCAAGCCTACCCATGGTGACGGCCGGGAATGCATTGCGTGACGCGCGTAATGCACGCCAGATATAACCAGTTCGTCTGGGTAGCGCGGTGTTGCAGTTCCCGTTGTTCTTATCGGTACAACTGCGAATGTAAACTGTAGTGTTCTACAATACGTGTGTCGTGCGCCGTTCTATTGTGTGCGCAGATGCGCAGATAGTTCCATTGTGTAAATTGGCTATCCTGCAATGCGTTTCGGCGCTCACGGACGAATCAGTGAGACATAGAATTATTCGCTTCAATATGCGTCGAGGGCTATCCAAAGAGCACATCAAAGTTTGAAGTACCGTTTGAGCTACGCGACAAGACTGTAGTGAAACGAAAGGCCTCCATTGTCCCAAGAGAAGAAACATTGGTTGAAGGAAGAACTACAGAAGGTGTTCGAAGCCAATGTAATTCCCCCCATGAACCTTTGCCTTCGCTTCTCCGATCACCATTGCTCTTACAGGAAATGGCACATTTCGTTTCAGCGCTGATTACAGGAAGGTCAGCAAAGAGACTGGTTTATTACCATATCCAATGCCACTTATCGACGCAATCATTAATGAAACTGGGGGCTGTGAGAACTTTCCTCACTTGCGTCTGTGCAAAGGCTTCTGGTAAGTGTCACTCTCAGAGGAGCAAACAAAATCACCTTCGTTACACTATTGGACATATACGAATATATTAGACTACCTTTTCACTGAAAAGACTCAGATGCATGGTTTCAGAAGATGGTGAACGTTGTTCTAAAGCCATACATTCGATTTTTTGCAATGTTTACATCGATGACATCATTGTGTATTCGAGCTCTGAGCAGGACCACACCGAATACCTGGCGAAGCTTTGTCTTACAAGCACTCAGCAATGCCGATCTCAAGATAAATAAAAAAACGAGTGATTTCTTTCATCCGAAGGTAATTTTTCTCGGTAGAGTGTTCGACGGTGCTGCGAAAGGTACCAAACAAGAGTCTGTGCAGCCTCCCGCATTTTTAACTATATCGCACGAGAACAGTATAATATGGGCGTACGTCATCTTCCTGGGAGCGTCGCATTAGACGACTCTTGCACAGGAGAAGTGTTTTGTGCACTTGAGAGTACTTCTTGCCGGTCTCGCTGATTATCGCCGCTTAAAGGCGCTAAAATGACGCGCGATGGACGCTCGCGCGATACAGTTAAAAATGCGGGAGGCTGTGCATCGGATTTCCATACTTAGGAAGCCGCATGACCTTCATTCGCTGCGAGTTTTCCTTGGACTAGCAGGCGAATTCAGATCTTTCATTAGGGATTTTGCCAAGATGACAAAGTGCCTGACGGAGTGTACAAAAAAGATGTTCTTTTCATTTGGTGCGATGATTGCAAAGAGGCTCATCAAAAACTAATGAGCCGCATCTGGTCTGACCCAGTACTAGCTCGATTTCAGCTGTGGTTCGAGGTGAACACAGATGCATCACATTATGCTACAAGGGCAGTGCTGAATCATAGGGACTGCAGTTCTCCACTAAATGGACAACTTCGGGTTGTCGGGTACTATTCCTGCACGTTTAACGCTTCTCAGCTGAACTGATCTACGACAGAGAATGCCGTCCTAATGTCAGTGCGATACATTAGATCGTACATAGAAGGAATAAAATTGAAACTGTATACGGACCATCAGGTTCTGTACCTATCTCCTCAGTCATTGGGAGGCAAGAGGAAGCTGGCGCGCTGGATACGTACACTAGAGCAGTACGATTTTGAGGTTATCCACCATGGAGACAGCAGGTTGATGGATGCAGGTGCGTAATTGAGACTGGCATTCGACGTTGCACATGAAGTGTTAAATCTGACGAAGCTATGGAAGGATGTGAAGGTGGATGACACTCCCGACTATGGTGGTCATGATGGTTTCCGTCGAACCTATAATAAAGCTTCCACAGAAGTAGACGTGGACGAATATGAAGATAGATGTAGACAACCATAATCGGTCATTTCGCTTGTGCCAGGTCAATAAGGCAAATTAACCGCCCACGACTTGGACAAGCTCGTGTTCCACTTCACTCAGATGCGGCTTGAAATAGTGCATGTGGATTTTACCGATTTGAAAACAACGAGCAAATGTGTTTCGCCAAACAGTCATTCTAGTGCAATAGACTAATGCACAAGAATAGTAGCTGTACGCTCTGGAAAGGGAGATAAGAATAATGTTATTACCTTTCTTAACGAGAGCGATGTTTTCTGATTTCAAGGTCGTAGTCTCGGACAATGGACATGCATTCATGAGGAACACGTTTCAGCAGTAGGCAGACAGTTGCGGGGTTGTGCTGCGGCTCTGCTCTTCATATCACCCTCAAGCCAATGCATTGGTTGAGCAGGTTATCCATGACATAAAGCAGTTTATGTCAATGTACCCAAAATTCCAAGGCGGATGGAAACGCTGTCTAGAAGCAGCCGTTTCACACCATAACAGGACGTATACCACAAGCCTTGAATGTAACCCACATTTCGCCACGTATGAAGTGCCGAAACTGTCCGCCGACCAGGAGCTTGGAACTTAAGACAAACTTCCGCTAACGGAACGGCCAAAGACATGAGGAGCCCCGCCGGTATCGCAAAGCGATGAAACACCAGTTCGACAAGAGACATCGTGGATATATACCGGGATATCAAATTAAACGACTTTGTGCTTCTCCGAAAGGCGAAAGGGACTACCAGGAACCGACATAAAAATCCTTGGTCCATTCCAGGTCGTGAAGACGTGTGTGCAGCAAGGCGTACTCAAGACTTTTGGGTATATATATATGAACAGTGGATAATTAGAGATTGCAGCTGTGAGCAATGTCGTTCCTTATAACCTCAGATGGGTGACACTTAAAAGAGGGGGAGTGTAACGTACAATCAGAAGAGAACAGGTTGAGGAAGAAGAAGAGGAAGCAGTTACAATAAGCAAGGATCGCTACCTTGTCCTAATGGTTATCTCAGTTTTATTACAAGAAACAACCTCTCCATGTGGCTTACATAGATTATCAAAAGGCATTTCAATCAGAAGAGATACCCCAGTGATGAATGCATTGCGTAATCAAGGAGTACAGTTAGCATACCTGAATACATTCGCTAATCTCTCTAAAGACTACACAGCTAATTTAATCCTCCACGAGATAAGCGGAAACATACCGCTAAAGAAGAGGTCAGGCAAGGACACCATCTTTCCAATGATGTTCACTGCATACTTAAAGAATTAAAGGGGAGGACCATTGTCCTGTTCAGGAACGTTTGTGATGACTTGCAACAAATGATTCAGAACCTTAGCCGACAAATGGTTGAAGATTATTATGCAGATGGGAAATGTAACGTTAGATAGCCTGGCAATAAAACAATAAATCTATGATTGGCTGTCACCCACTTGGAACCTGTGCGAGAATGGGCTTATTATGTCAATTATTCACAGGGGAACCTGATCATTAGAAGCAAACATAAAGGAGAATAAAACTCGGTTGGGGCTCATACGGCAAGCATTGCGAAATCATGTCTGACAGCTTACTGCTGTTTTGGAAAAGCAGAGAGAGTAAACAGAGGTAGTTGGTAGTCCCTGTTCACAACCCATTAGATACTAGCGTGACCATATGGTCATACAGATGTGCACAATGCCTTTCTAATTTATGCAAGTTCAAAAACCGGCGCCCAACTTGCCTCAACGTGCCTCTCGGGAGATTAGGATACAGGTTACAGAGAGCAGGTGACAGTAAGTTGTCTATGTTTATTTGGAAACTGATCAAACAGGCGGGAAATAGTGCTTTGCAGTTCGGCACGTAGAGATGCAACACTCCCATGTCAAATTGCTTTTTTTTTCTTCTTTGTGGCTATACACAACCATTAGCATGACCCACATGTCTCTGTACACCTTAACAATATGTGAATTCCGGTGATAATTTGTGAGAGACTAATGCTCGTTTATTTTGTGTACGAGCGTGTCATTATACGTGTTGCCATATGGTCACGCTAGGCCTTTCGGCTCCCTATATTATCCAACTTTTTATATATCCGGAATTTCTATTAAGCTTCATGTACGGTGTTTTCGCGACACTCATTTGTCAATTTATTGTCTAACTTGGTTGTCTTTAGAAGCAATAAACAAAATACTCGAAGAGGACGACGAAGATGTGTCCGTGATTTTCACTGAGCCACCGAAGGCTAACATTTACTCAGATGGAGACTCCGCAGATATGACGATTCTGGTGGGCACATACACAATCTGAGTGGCAGACAACTGAGAGCCGGTGCCGAAATGGTTCCTGCCGACGGGCGCCGTATAGGTGGATGCGACTCTGATGACGACGAAGCATGGCTAATAAGGCGACGCGTCAACTAGTGTCACCTCGGCTGCGGGAGATGAAAGTGCTGAAGCGCATTTATCTTCAACTTACAAGTGGAGGAATGGTGATCTCGCGAAAAATTGGATTGTAATTCGTGGCAGAATAGTGGGCGCCAATATTCACTTGGCTTGTGATGTGCCAAGAACGGTGGGCGCTTATTCGCAGCACAGAGTTCAGCATCGGTCAACTTGAATTCTGGAGGCAAATAGCCAAAAGCTATATCTCACAAGATGGGGCAACAAGCCTATAGTACCTTGTCGTCGAAACACGTCAACGCTTGGTGACGTTGCTTTTTGAAGTGCACGATATGACAAAGTGATCCACTTTGTTGGAGCCGTACCTAACGGCAAAATGCGCAAGTGCGCTAGAGACTATGCAAGTCCACGATGCGCACACAGTGCACTAAATGTGACATTGGCATGTGCATTCCGTGCTTCGAACCATATCATACCTAATGAGTGTCCAATAAATTCATAATTGTATTTCTTGCGATGTATCAAGGCCTGAAATAAGACTTGTCACGTTGTGCTTTTTGCTGTAGCCTAGGAGCCTATGGCTCACGAGCCATATTTCGTCAACTAAGGGCCATTCACAAGGAAAGCTTTTATGTGACTAATTTAGATGCAGATATGATACCAAATAAATTTGTTCATAATCAAGTTGTGTTTTTTGAACGTACAAGCCCAGAATTCAACTCAACCTGGATAATTCGATTTCCCCTGGTACATATGCCTTTGTGCTGCAGTAACCATAAATGGAGGATGATGGTGATAACGATTAATTTTTGCATCAGATATGGTTTAGGTTCCGGTAGGTTCCAACATCGGCCCGTTCGATTTTAGATTTAGTTTCATCCAAGATACCGGTTCGCGTATGATTTCCTGTTCAAGTGCGAATCAGTTTAACCACATTTTCTTGGCGCGCTTCGCTAAACGTAGAGAGAAAATTACATAATTTCCGAAAAATAATTTTGCTAAACTTAACGCTAGAACTGTCTAGTAAGTTCAAAATAAAGCAGGCGTTTAGGAAAAGCCTTACATATGCTAACGTGGCATAAATCATTTGCCGCAGGCGCTCTAAGTTTGTCTAGTGTCCGCGCATCTGTGGAATAGTCAGTAAATGCATATTTTTTACGTCTGCTACTATACCTACATAACGTGTCAGGCAAGCTGAAATTTCGCGTTTAGTTTCATGTTTTAATGTTACAAATCCAGACCGAATAAAAAAATTAACAGCACTTATTTTCATAGCACGCAAATTATTCCTTTTGGACTACTATGTCCCTGTTAATTTTGTAGCTCTCGGCGTTTCCGAAAGGAGAAGAATGTTCTTTGACACTCTCTTGGTTGTATGTTTAACACAACGATAACAGCTGCGTGATCTTATGTAGGTCAACGGTGGGATCGGAGTGGTTGTATATTGTTCCGGACGTTACACACGTTCGGGACAGGCCATAGTAGGTCAAATACTACCCTTCTGCCCACTGATCCACCTGGAAGATTCATGCGTGTTCAGATTCACGTGAATGAGCCCAGCCACTCATTTACGCTTTTCCAGAGTCCCTCTGTCTCAATATGAACCAGCTGCGTCCCTAATCTCGCCACGCACACTAAGGCAATTAGTTTTGATACTGTTACGCAGTGTAAACGTTCGCCAAATGAAATATTTTTAGTCGTACTGCGCAGCATGCAGCTTTAATACACATTAAAAGCGGTGTTGTAACAAAGGGAAAAGAAAACGTGCATTTTGTTAGCATATCTGAAGCCTGTGAAGATCACCACTCTGTGCATGATGCAGAAACACGGTGTCAGCACCGCATATGTAAAGAAAACCATTTCTGGAACACTTGTCTGGATTAGGTTAAACAGGCCTCTTGTCCTCTTGTATAGAGTAAAATAATTACTATTTTGAATGCACCAACGTATGGAATCAAAATTCATCAGGTTTATTTATTATATTACCGGTGACTTGTAAGTAGATCAGAACAAACATGTCTGCATGTTCTCGACAGCATTCAATGAACCATTCCGGCCTTTTTAAACTTTACGAACTCAGTCAACAGAAGGCGCCTCAGCACTTTGCCTCTTCTGGTTTTGGGCAGCTCTTCAGCGAAGACTATCCCGCCGTGTAGTTCCTTGTAAACAGCCAATCTCTCTGCAATATAAATAAGCATGTGTTTTAAACACTATTTTAATTTAATGAATAATTACCATGTCCAAAGTACATTACTGAGAATACACTTCTCATACCACAACCTCAAAAATGACGAATCAGTTCATGTACATACAATTATTATCATAAACGGGCATCGACGTGCCACAAGACTGGATAACAATTGCAGGCTTTAATATTCAGCGCTCGTCCAGCTATACCTATGCACCGCTTCAGTTGGTACTCCAGCCAGCACAATTTATTGCCTTAGAGGCGATGGTCCTCATAGTTCTGGCAGTGTAAGTAGAGTTCATAGCAGTAGTCGTAATAAAGCTGAATAGGAGGTATAGAATGGATGTAGTACAAGCCTACGCCGCAACTTCCAGTCACGATGATAAAAAAATAGAACAGCTTTATGAAGAAGTTGTATTAGCAATGAGAAAGTTGAAAACTCAGTATACTGTAGTCATGGGCGACTTTAATGCAAAAGTGGTGAGAGAGAGAATAAACATATATTAGTTAAATATAATAGTCATTTTGTGGTCGGACCTCTTAGTACGGAAGACCATTGGCTTTTGCCGCCGTCTGGGCTCGGTTGACCAGGGCCTATTGCTGTTCTGGGTCCGAGCTGGAGAGGGTCGCCTCCCACTCGACTATCGTCGGATTATGCTTGGCCTATACTTTAGGATTCTGTTTGCACGCCCAGACCATGTGGTATAACGTGGCCGTCTGGGATCAGAATTTGCATTGCGGATTGTACGTCATAGAATCTATCTTTGATAATACATAAGGATTTCTTCTTTCTGGTGTTTTACGTGCCAAAACCAGTTCTGATTATGAGGCACGCCATAGTGGAGGACTCCGGATTAATTTTGACCACCTGGGGTTCTTTAACGTGCACTACAACGCAAGCACACGGGCGTTTTTGCATTTCGCCTCCATCGAAATGCGGCCGCCGCGGCCGGATTCGATCCCGCAACCTCGTGCTCAGCAGCGCAACGCCTTAGCTGACTGAGCTACCGCGGCGGGTAATACATATACATAAGGATTTGGAAAGGACAATGTTTGTAAGCGTCTCCATGCTACCTGCGTTGCCTTATTTAATTTGGGATCAGGCGGGGGTAAAGTGCGTCTACTCAGCCGGAGGTGCTGTAGGATCTCAGAATATGAAAGAAGGAGCTGAGGATCGTCCTGGTCAGCGAGAAGTTGTGCTGTGGAGGACTCGGCGGAGTCCCGGTGTAAAAGTTCTCGGGTGGAGGCATCAGCAATCTAATTGCCTCGAACTCCCGCGTGCCCTGGTACCCACAGCAGCTGTTTCCACTGACCCTCTTGACGATTGGCCGCAGCCTGTTGCAGTATTAAGTGTGCGAGGTGGCCAACTTGACCTCTTGCGAAGTTGCGATACGCCGCCTGGGAATCCGTAAGGACAAAGGTGGCTCTTGGATTACGCATGGCTAAGGCTATACCGGCCACTTCCATGGCTGTGATGTCTATTCCGGTGGCCGAGATGCAGTCTACCACTTGTCCCCTGTGTACAACGGTTGCTGTGGAGCGGTTGTGCGGGGGTCCGGCTGCATCTACAAAGAAGGCATCTGCTTGATCCGAATACTTGTCGTAGGCTTTGGCTCTGGCAGGTCTCCTACTTTCGTGGTAGACGGCGTGCATATTACGTGGCAACAGGCGAGTGATGATGTCCTGCTGCCATTCTGGTGGTAGTGATCGCTTGCTGGCGACCTGAGTGGGTGGATTGATGCCCAGTGCTTCTAGCGTGGTGCGACCTGCTATGGTTCGTGCGAGCCGAATGACTTGGTTCATGTAATGAGCTTGGAAGAGCTCTGACGCTGTAATATAGATGCCCATTTCAAGGAGCCTGTCATTCATGGGCCATGACGGTAGAGTGAGGGCTTTCCGATATGTAAGGCGGAGTAGACCGTCCAGTTTAAGTTCGTCCTTGCTGAGAATGCGCAGGTACGGGAAGCTGTAAATGACACGACTGATCACAAAGGCCTGTACGAGACGCAGTATGTCCGCTTCTTTAATGCCACGGTGTCGATTGGCAATTCTGGATATCATTCGGGAGATATTGGTGCAGGTAGTGCGGAGTTTTTGAATTTCTGCGTTGTTGTTGCCCTGATTATTAATGTATGCTCCCAGGACCCGGATCGTGTCGACTTCCTTGACCGGGGATTGATGGAGTTGATTAATAAACGGAATTGGTTGCCACGCTTCCTAAATACCAGGAGTTCTGATTTAGTAGAGGAGAATCGAAGTCCACAAGCGAGGCCGATGCGCTCTACAGTGTCTGCTGCCCGTTGGAGTGCTTCTTCTATCTGTCCCATGCTGCCGGTGTTGGTCCATATAGTAATATCATCTGCGTATAGAGCGTGCTAGATTCAGGGTATCTCGTTGAGTGCTCTAGGCAGGTCCAGCAGTGCTATATTAAACAGCAGTGGAGAAATTACGGCCCCTTGCGGTGTGCCAGAGTCCCCCCCCCCCCCATTGTGATGGGGGCAGATTTGGCGTCACCAGCTCGTATGGTCACGTGACGGTCGTGCAGGAAGTCGCGCACGTAGTCATACGTACGCTGTCCGATTCCAATTCTAGCCAGGTTGGTCAGGATGGCTGAGTGCCGGACATTATCAAAGGCTCCCTGAAAGTCAATCGCCAGAATGGGGCGCTCGTGTTGCGTGGCTCCGCTGGGGCGATCGATTATGTCCTACTTGAGTTGGAATAGAAGGTCTTGTACCGATAAATGCGCTCTAAAGCCAAACATTGTATGTGGGAAGAGGTCGTTAGCTTCCATGTATTCAGTGATCCTGATAGTGCCTTCTCCATGACCTTCCCTGCACAGGAGGTGAGTGAGATGGGACGAAGGTTGTCAATATTGATGAACTTTCCGGGTTTGGGAATAAAGACAATTTCAGCCAATTTCCATTCCTGCGGAAGCATACCGTCTTGCCAATACTTATTAATTTGGTCGGTAAAGAGCTCGAGCATGTCGTCGCAAATGTCGGGAAAAAGCAGGCTGGTGAGCAAGCAATTGGCAACTACGGCATCGATCCTAGGAACACTAGAGGAGAGATAGCAGTAGGATTTGCGGAAAGAAATTGGTTCCGAATAACGAATACCTTCTTCAGGAAGTGCAGCAACAGGAAGTGGCCCTGGAAAAGCCCTAATAGGGGAACAAGGAAGGCAATGGATTTCATACTCTCTGCCGATCTCAGCAGAGTTTAGGTAGGCTAAATTGCAGTAACCATGGGTTAGTGATGTCTGGCATTTATCTCAAATTGAAGAAAGAAAGAATAAAATTAGTCAAGGAGGTACAGGCCAACCTAGACGCAATAAGGGTACAAACAGACCGATTCAGGGTGGTGCTCGCAGCCTTATAAGAGGAAGATGGAGACAACATAAGGGTAATTAATGAAACCTTTATACGTAATGCCTCATGACTTCAAACGTGAGCTGGAAGAACGCCAACAAAATACTAATCCATAAGAAGGGAGATGTTAAAAAATTGAAGAATTATAGACTCATTAGCTTGCTTTCAGTAGTGCATATAAATATTCGCCAAGATAATTTCCAATAGAATCAGGGCAACAGTTCACTTCAGTCAACCAAGAGAACAAGCTGGCTTCAGGAAGGCATATTATGCGATTAATCATATCCATGTCATAAATCAGGTCATCGAGAAATCTGCGGAGTACAACCAACCTCTCTATATGGTTTTCATAGATTTACGAAAAGTCATTTGATTCAGTAGAGATACCAGCAGTCATAGAGCCATTGCGTAATCAAAGAGTACAGAAGGCATAAATGAATATCTTGGCAAATCTCTACAAATATACCTCAGCTACCTTGGTTCTCCACAAGAAAAGTAGAAATTACCTATCAAGAAAGGGGTCAGGCAAGCAGAGACACTCACTCGAATGCTATTCACTGCATGCTTAGAAGAAATATCCATGTTCTTAGATTGGGAAGGTTGAGGAGTGATGATCAACGGCGAACATCTCAGAAACATTCGGATTGCAAATGACCTTGTCCTATTCAGCAACAATGGGGACTAATTAGAACACATGTTTGAGGACCCTAACCGAGAAAGTGCGAAAGTGGGGTAGAAGATTGATATTCAGAAGACAAACATAACGTTCAGTCGCCTGGCAAGGGAACAAGAATTTACGATCGACAGTGTCTCTAGAGTCTGTAAAGGAGTACCTTTATCTAGGTAAGTTACTCACAGGGGACCCTGGTCATGATAAGGAACTTGACAGAGTAAATTTGGGTTAGAGTGTATACGGAAGATATTACCAAACCCATGACTGGGAGCTTACCACTGTCGTTGAAAAGAAAAGTGCACAATCATTGTATTATACTGGTGCTAACATATGCGGCAGAAACTTGGAGGTTAACAAGGAAGCTCGAATGAAAGTTACGGACCGTTAGGCCTAGCTTGTCAGGCCTAACTTTAAGAGAGATGATAAGAGAGACAGGATGGATAAGAGAGAGAACGGGGATAGCCGATATTCTAATTGACATTAAGAGGGGAAAATGAAGCTGGGTAGGCGATGTACTGCGTAGAATGGATGACCGGTGGACCACCACATTTAAAGAATGGATACCAAGAGAAGGAGAAGCGCAGTCGAGGGCGCCAGAAAACTAGGTGTGGTGATGAAGTCAGGAAATTTACAGGCGCTGGTTGGAGTCAGCTAGCGCCAGATAGGCGTAATTGGAGATCGCAGGGAGAGGCCTTGGTCCGGCACTGGACATAAATATAAGCTGATGATGATGAAGTTGCGTCACAGAAGTCGCCAGACTACAGCTTATAGAGGGGACAACTTGACTCGCCATCCTGGCCCTGCGATAGTGGATGTCCAGCGAAGCTTCTGAAAACCACTAACTACGACTGCTGAGGAGGATATGCAGTGCTTTATTGTTTTAGAGTAATGGTAGCCATGGGAGTAATGGTAATTTTGGCGGCACGCCGCCACTTGTCTTATTAACGTTTCTTTTCTCTTAGCAGCTCCTCGTACTCACGCTGCTCCTCAGGAGTCGCAACTATGCGTTTCCCACACATAGCGGTGCTGCAAGAACAATTAAATCAGTTGCTAGGCTGTTTGCTTTATTATTTGTGAAAGGCTAGTGACGTCACACCCCACGTCGCAAGCTGCCGTCGCCGCGGCAGCGTGCTCAACAGTAACCTTCACTGGGAAGTGCATGCGGGGAGCACTACGTCCTTCGCCTTGTTTTCTGGAGCGCCTTATCATCAATGATGTGATTTGCATACTTGATTTCTGTATGTTCTTTATTGAAACGAATGCTGTGTTGTTTGTTGTATGTGTCATCCCAAAGAAGGTATGCACTTTTCGCTTCAATCACTCAAAGCTTTTTTTAATCGCTGAAGCATTTTTCCCCGTGAGCATACGCCACGAAAAAGTCCCAACTAACTTGACGCTAACAGCTTCGCCGTGAATGGAAAACGAAGCAGTGAAGCACATGCACGCACTCACCTGGTAGGCGTCTGAAGAGAAAGGTCCGCTTATTCCAAATCTATCAAATGCAGAAATCGAGTGTGTTCCTTAGCATCCGCCGGGAGGCTCACCGTCCGCTAGCTTTGTAGGCAGAAAAGAGGTAGCGGGCACCGTTCACACGAAGAAGCACATGTTGTCTGCTTACGACACGGCTGGGCTCCATAGAGTCCAAATAGTCTTGTCGACCCGCCATGGTTGCTTAGTGGGTATGGCGTTGCACTGCTAAGCACGACGTCGTGGAATAAAATACCGGCGCGGCGGCCGCACTTCGATGGGGGCGAAATGCAGGAACTGTTCTGTAGCTGCCTTGGACGAACGTCTAAGAACCCCAGGTGGTCTGAATTAATCCGGAGTCCTCCACTACGGCGTGCCTCTTAATCAAGTCGGGATTTTTGCACGTAAAACACCAGAATTTTTATGGTCTTGTCCCGTTGCAATGAATTCCTCAGAGAAATGCATCTTACTTTATGCAGCTAATGGAATGAAACACTATTGGCCTGGATATGGTTTCCTAATAACAAATTGTAGGCGCATGCATAACGTCCTGTATCAAACAATTATGTTAGGGCAGCTGTTATAACAATAAACGACTAAAGCGAATAGCAAGGGTATAGTGCTCAATGTGACCCTGCTTTTATTTCAAGGAACGACAAACTTTTAAGCTCTCTTTAAGATCAATAGTTGTGTATCCTGCTCTTGTGTAGTTCAAATCCAGCGCTAATGCAACTCCACTAACGTGAAACCTGGGGAAGTGCGAAGTTGTGGTGCGCCGGTGTTTCCCTTGTTTTCTTTGTGGTTATGATGTTTTTTCCAGTGTTTGTCTTGTTTTAGCAATCGATCATTCGTTTTGACACCTGCACTAAATCACAAGTGGTGGGAAACCTCCACGCACATGGAGCCAAACCCCGTCGCGCATTGAGCCAAAGCCTTTGCTGATGATAGTTAGAGGCGATTTTAACAAATTACTGGTAATTATGCGCCTAATGCTTGGTTATTCCTGTCTCTTAAATTATTGTGGATCATATTGGTATATCTTGAATCGGTTTTGTCAATTCTGCACTTGTGCTGACCCTGTTTTGAGCACTTGTTTTTGAGCGTCATTACGACAGATCACAGGCGACGGACGCCGACATCCCCTGGCCCCTAAAGTGCTTCGCACATAAAAATGCGGCAGAACTCATCTCAGGATGACGGTCTATGGCCTTGCAGTGATTTGATATAGTGACGCAACGTATTGCTTCCATCAAAACTACTTATGCAAGAGGCCTGTACTGCAGCGGGATACCTCTTTCGCGCCTACCTAAAAGCGCCCACAGTCATGTATTGTGCCGTTGCTACGAAGCCTCCGCATGGTCCTTAAAACAGTGCTGCCAATTCAGTGATTTTTCCGCTATCTTTAGCGGCTTCCTGCCCTGCCAAGTCGTAAAATTTATTGGCATGCGGGGATCGAGTTTTGTAGCGGTCTTCCTGTAATGTTGTGTTCATGTTGCTGGTACAAGAACTTATTTTTGTAAAGTAGTGCATGCTTGAGGTGTCGCAAACCTGCAGAATATTCAGGTCCCCTTCGTAGTAAGAGGGAATATTGATCCTCTTCAACAAACACTGTGAAGGCGTCGCATTTTTTCGAGAATGTTCTTATGCCTCCTCTGAACTATAGCTCTAGCAGTTTCCGTTGCTCGTAGCAGTATCAGTCCTCGCCATTTTCGCAGACATGCTGCAGGTGACTTTACCTCGTCAAATGGCTCCGGTTAAAATCATAAAAGATACATATGCCAGCTTCGCTTTATCACTAATCGTGCTGCCATGGTCCAACGCGAATGTTAAACGTGTTTTCCCTCCTGCTGAATAAGATTACGTCGAAGTTAAACAATAGAATGTCCACTGAGGGTAGCAAAACCATCTCTACTGTACGAGTTGGATCCGAAGGAAAGATAAATGCTGCTTCACTTGCACGCTGTCCGAGTACCTTATCCGCGAGATCGGCGTGATGAAGGTCTACGGGGTCACTGATGACAGGAACCCTAGGCCCAGTCAAGCCAGCGAACAAGTACACACACAGGGCATGCGACCATACCAAGATGAAACGCCAGGACACTTTCAGTAATTTTAATCGCTGCCCGGTAGTTCAAACCTGATTTCCCAGCAGTGGTTGCTGTTCACGGAAGCATTTTCTTTTTGTTTCGTTTGGCAATACGTTTGCGTACTTGCAGTCACACAAAAAAGCGCTTATATTATTGATCATTTATATTTTTATCCCAGTATCGATAAAATCAAAGAACAGACTATTCTGCTCACTCTTACTTTCTTGTACTGCGTTTCATGTAGACGCACTGAAATACGTTTTGAACGTGATTGTGATTGTTGTCTACATTTAGTGGATTTTCAGCGGATTTTACTTGCTAGTATTCCAGATTTTAGGTTTTCTGAGGCCTTGATCAGCGGACGTTTTCATTTTTAGTTGGCGGCACTGCTTTGATACCAATGGCGCGCCGGTGCTAGCGAACGCTGAGAAACACGTCATGCAGGAACGTGACTGTTTCTGATGACAGCAACTGTCATCACTGACCCGTAGCCCTTCTTTCTGGACACGCAGCGCCATCTAGTGCCGAGAAATCCGAGCGTGGCACCATATAGGCGATATGCATGGCGCGCAGGTGCCTGCGATCGCTGAGTATTTTTTCCTCACTTGCCGCACACTCAGTAGCACATACTCAGTGGCCCAAGTTGACGAAAGGTTCATTGAAGAGCAGCACATACCCAGTGCATTCATGACACCACTCGCGGAAAAGTTGGTGTGAATGGCGTTCAATAAAAATCGGCACAAACCCCGCGGCTACTGCGTCGGGTAGCTGTCCTTAAGGAATCCTCGTCCCGCTGATTTTATTCCGCTTAACATCGGATACACTAAAGGGATCCTTTTCGTTATTGTAGAGCGTCCAATTACCAGCGCCACATACTGAGTTTATGAAGTTGGCGTCAAAGACGTTCATTCAAGAGTGGCACATACCTGCCGGTAATACCCAGTGACCCAAGTTTTCATCAAAGATATTCATTGAAGACCAGCACCGGCACACTGGTACATACCCAGTGTTTAAGTCGGCGTCCACGAGTTATTTCAAACAGTGTACCATCCCAGTGCAGCATCAACCGTCACTCATGTGGGCATGAAAGAGGTTCAATGAAGATTGGCTCATATGTACACATTGCTTAATACCCGGTTACCCAAGTTTGTCTGACGGTTGGTTTCGAGCCGTGTGCCACAATCACAGTAGCCCTGTGCGTTAACTATTCAACCACGGACTACCCAGCGACCGAGGCTGGAGGGAAAACGTAGAGAAACACAGACAGACAGACAGACAGACAGACAGACAGACAGACAGACAGACAGACAGACAGACAGACAGACAGACAGACAGACACAGACAGACAGACAGACAGACAGACAGACAGACAGACAGACAGACAGACAGACACAGACAGACAGACAGACAGACAGACAGACAGACAGACAGACAGACAGACAGACAGACAGACAGACAGACAGACAGACAGAGAGATAGCCCCCTGAAAGTGGGTGAAGTAGCCTAATAATGGTAACGCATGAGACAATACACATACGCTGTTTCTTGTTTTTTTAGTAGTGAATTCACTACAGAAACAGTTACTGTCCTAGTTCTGATGCAGTCGCCGTTTGGTTTCATATCGTGCACTCTTTTTTTGCACTATGCACTCTACAGCACTATTATCGCGAATGGAGTTGGCCTGCTGCAATTCAGCACTGCCTGCAGTAACCTACCTGCCACGTGTTCTTTGATCCGCTGTGCAATGCGGCCGTGTTCCTCTGCCTGCCATTTTGGTCGCAGGACAACAATGGCGGCTGGCGCCTCTCCGAGCACCGGGTGTGCCACACCGAGCACGGCTACTTCGGCCACACAGTCAAGCTCGAGAACGCATTGCTCCACCTCGTAGGGCTCCACCTTGGTGTCTAAACACTTGATGACGCTCTTCAGCCGCTCGGTCACAAATAGCCGGCCAGAGTGGTCGTAGTAGCCCATGTCACCTGCGCGCACACTCTTCGTCACTCACCGACTTCCTACTATCAGTTACGAGACATCGTAGTAGACCAGGTTCTTTGGGAACACACAGCGTCTGACGTCAATCTTGCCACAAATCACATGAACTTTGACTTGCTGGGCCGCGCTTTATTGCGGAGGACACAGCAGTCTACACAATGCGATTGCAGGAGCAGGGCTATGTTTGCAGATTCCAATTGGCTGAAACGTCTGATATGGTCATATTGCATGCAAAACACGTTAGAGTAGTGTGATGCAGCTACTGTTGTATGGCTACTAAGGTTCAGTGTGAATTGGAGCTTAGCTTGCGGTTACGTCATTTCGCAATTGAAACAGTGGAAGTTGAGATGACTATAGAATACGCTGGTGGGACAGAACTACGAATAACAAGCAAGTGGAAACTTTAACCCTGAAAGTTGGTTTTTATACTGCACAAAAGTGTATCACGGTTGACACGCAGTATTACTAAAACAGGAAAGAAATTCTGCAGAAGCTATCTGACGATGACTACCGACGTTATTCGCACTAGCAATCAAACAACGTACAGCAACATTGTACTGTACTGCTAAATAAAGCTTTCTTAGAATCTGTAGTGGTCATTCTTTGGCAATATGCGACTTAAACCGCGTTTACATGACTGCGATAGCAGCGCATCACATTTCCAAGCGCATTTGCGAAAGGCTATGCGAAGCCGTTTCATGTAGCGCATTAACTCTCGCGAGGACATAGCGCTACATGTGTGAGTCGACTCGCGCAGGTAAATCTGCCATTGTCTGGCGCATTAATACGATGCGTCTTCTTAGCGCATTACCACTATTTACACGAATGCAATGCGCTAAAATTGCGATGCGATGCCAATGTCGTCTTCATGTAAACGCGACTATACAGTTTCTCCGGGATTGGCCGACGTAGCTATGGCGCTCGCTTGCTAGGGTCGCCCATGGCTATCAAGGCATGACTACGACTGACACCGCATTGCCAACAATGGAATACGAAGATGGAAATACGTTGACGAAACGATGAACGCGCGATAACGGCAATGGTATGACGAAGACTCCAGGGATGATGATTCTCAAGTGATGACGGCGGTATAACGGTGATAGGGCGACGATGATGCCCTTATGAGAATGGGATGATGACGAGTGGATGAAAACCACTACGTGACGACGACGGTACGACAGGAATTGGTTGACGAAGCAGGAATGACAACCACATGTTGGCAAACGCCCTCATTATTGCTTTCCTCCCCCACCCTAGCACCGCAAGTGCCGTGCCCACATCAACCTAAACCTCAGGTTGAAACATTTGACCCTCGTCCTCAGCTATATCAAATTGACCCCTCACCCTCAGCACAGAAAGCTTTACCCGCATTTCTTAACCCTCAAGCTGAATAGGCGATCATCCTTCTCCTACATTCGGTTTGCTACAATTTCAAATAAACCATGAACTTTGACTTGCTGGGCCACGCTTTATTGCGGACACAGCAGTCTACACAATGCTCCAATATTAAATAAACCATGAACTTTGACTTGCTGGTCCGCGCTTTATTGCGGACACATTCTTTTACGGACGAAGCAATTTAAAGAATATGCAACTACGGACAAATGCTACTGTCAATAGGTCACGCTATAGGCGCGACCATTTAGTTGCAGTCAGTTAGCTTGGGCTTTCATGCGCATTTTCCCCAATGAATTATCTCATTTCAAGGTTATGTTACTTCCGCTGCGAGACGCGACTGCTTATCAAGCTCGAACTGTGAGCTTAGTTTACGAAACTGATTGTCTAGTGCGATTCCTGCTCTCAAATTCTGCTACGTTGCTTTGCTTTCAAGCGCTTGACCATAGATCGGCAAAATATATGGTACCCACTCCGACTCACTCACAAATTCTGTTTTATTGCGATAGCAATTATATGGACACTCCAAGCGGATTTCTGTCCTAGTCGTCGCCGTCGCCATGAGGTTCCGTATAAAGTCCAACGGCGAAAAAAATCATCGCCGCGTGCCGTATGTGGGAGTAAAAGCGGGCGAGGGACGCGCGCTCCCAAGGGGAGCGATCGCATGACTTCTTCCGTCGCGCGAAAGGCCGTGGGATGACAGTAAGGAGGGAGGGGAGGCGACGTTTAGCTGCGGCACCAAATGCGTATTTATATAAAAACGTTGCGAGGCGAGGAGGTGGTAAAGACTTCCGACGCTGCTCAACGAGTGTCCCGTTCCGATCTCGTCGAAAACCTCCGAGCCGCCGCCAGAGGCACCGCCAACAGTCACCAACGCCGCGCGCGTTCGGTGCGAACGCAGGCAAAACGCCGACGGTGTCGACAACAGTGCTGCGCGTTGCTGGTGCTGCTACATGTCCAAGTTTCTACAGCTGATAAAACTACTATCTTTACTCCTTATAGCTATACTAATTTGCAATCGCAATTGATGCTTCGCCTTTCGGGGGAAACTGCGACATTTTGTAGCGTTAGCTACACTGGCCTAGCCAAGCCCGTTTCGCGCAGCACATCAAGAGCCGTGCTGCACATGCGCAAGGATCAGTGATGTCACACGGCTTGCGCACCGGAGCCACCGGAGCCGGCACCTCTCGCGCACTCCGCCGCCGCCGGTCTGCGCATTCCAGAGGAGTGACGTCGTAGCCGTGGTAGACGCACTGGCGCCGGGGCGCGCTCGCTGTGCAGTCGCCGTCTGACACTGCGCTGGAGCCGCTGCGCTTCTGACTGGCGTTTGTGTGTGTCATTGGAGCAGCAGTAAGCATGACAATCAAGCTAATCCTTGACAACTAAGACAACCAGGAAAGCTAAGAATAATCAGCTGAACCTTTGCTAACGCTACGTATATCCTGGCATAGCCGAGCTAAGCCACTGCAACATATTTTTTTTTGCTTAAAGCTCACTCGGACTCAGACTCACTAGAATTATACTCAGCCGGGATGACACGGACCACGGTGCAAGAATAGACAAGCGGTTCAACGGGACCGTCTGTCTGGACTCTGTAGAGCCAGCTATCTACAATTAAGCTGCCGCTGTCTCCCTTTGCCGGCAGGAGCGTTGCAGCGTTGGGGTCATCATTTGCATCGACTGCTGGTTCGTGAGGCGCTCATGTATTTCGCTGGAAAACGTCCTTGCAACGCGCGCTGTTACTTTTATTCCTATAGCAATGATATGGACACTCCAGCCACATTTCTGCCGTCGGCATCGCCGTCCTTATAAAATTCAAGGGCGATAAAATCATCGCCGCGCGCGGTATGCTGCGTGTAGGAGTGAATGGATGCGACGAGAGTGAGCCAGCGATCGCGGCCCAATATCGCGCACACAAGGGAAGGAAGTGCGCCGTCTTCCATCACGTGCAATGTTCCGGGGGGGGGGGGGTGAGGATATGAAGGAGGGGGTGCTTTTATGCTGAGCGGCCGCCCCCTCGGCGGCCCCGCGGGAGCCTGTCAAGGCCGCAAGGCCCCGCAAGGCTTCGTGGGGGAGGGTATAAGGAAGGGTGGGGAGCCGCGTTCTGAACCGGGGGGCTCCAGCGACCGCGCGCTCGCCCGGGCCGCTGTATGTTAAAAGCCATCTGCGTCCGGTCACAGTCCGCCGCTCGCTGTTTTCGCGGCTTAGTTCTTGCAAAAAAATTGTCACAGTTTCGCCCTAAGGGCGAAGCAATGAATGCGATAGCAACACAGCAATGTCATACGAAGTAAGGTGAGCGGCTTTGGTAGCAACAACACGCAGAACTGTTGTCGACGCCATCGGCGTTTTGCCCGCGTTCGCTCAAAATGCGTGCGGCGTTGGTGACTGTTGCCGGAGCCTCTGATATAAATAGGCACTGCGTGCCGCAGCTAAACGTCGCCTCCCTTCCCTCCCCCTCCCCCACGGCCTCTCGCTCGTTGGAAGAAGGCGCGTTTGCTCTACATACATGGTGATTGTGAAGGAGAACAGAGACGTCTACTTCTGCAGCCCTTAAGCGAGCACGGCGCAGAACGCGCGTTTGTTCTCCGCCGTGCGTTCACTCCCCGTGAAAGACGCGCCCCTCGCGCCCTTTCACTCGCACATACAGCGATCGGCGCGCGGCGACGATTTCTTCTCCAAATGACGTCATACGGAACCTCACGGCGACGGCGACGGCGACGCCGACGGCAGAAATCTGCTTTTGAGTGTCCATATAATTGCTATCGCAATAAAACAGCTAACGGACTGGGCTTTAGTCGTCGCTGAGAAGCACCAGCTCCCAGCCACTGCACGCAGCCAAGAGCGAACCCATTCCTAAGGTGCAACCGCATAAGGCTCAAACGACTCAATAAAGTTTTCACCACCACCTTGTTGATACGAGACGCAGAACGCAGGTCAATTCGATCGCTGCTGTCGCCGCGCTTCCTCACTCCAGCGTTTTGACAGCGAGTTTCCGCGGTCATCGAGTGACGGCTGTTTCACACTCAGCCGGAAGTGCGATTTCCGTCACATGCGATGAAAGTCGCAGTCGCATGGTCGGTCCTGCAACGAACCGCTTGGTCGCAACGTCGCAGCGATCGCTGCGATTTTCAGTCGAAATTGCGCCGAGAGCTATCTTGTGGTCTGTTTTGTAAAATGGCGGCGGTCGCTCAACGCTACGTTTATAGATACTTTTTGTCTATAATGTTGGCTCAGCAAGCCTCGAACAGGGCAACTAATTGAGTGGAGCCTTGGATTGCGCAATCGGTACATAACATCAGCACCGACACGCGAACAGTGCAGATAAAAACTCGTAGGTCAGATTTGGTTCTCTGATTTCTATGCGTTTGTTGACACGCTACGTTGCTAATCACGCGGTGCTTTTTTAGGTTGGCTTCAGGTGCTAATAGTACGTACTTTTGCATGCTTTTCCGTTATTCACACGCGCGGCGAATTGGTAAATACTACGAGGTGCCCCTCACGGGAAGGCATGGCCTTCGGATGTCGTCCCAATTTTCTGGTTGTAGAAACTACTCGCGATATACGATAACGCCACAGTTGTAGCGCGGTATGCTTTTACGGACGGAACAATTTAAAGAATATGCAACTACGGACAAATGCCACTGTCAATAGGTCACGCTATAGGCGCTACCATTTAGTTGCAGTCGGTTGGCTTGGACTTCATGCCCATTTTCCCCAATAAATTATCTCATATTAATGTTCTGTTACTTCCGCTGCGAGACGCGGCTGCTTATCAAGCTCGTAAAGCGAACGTGCAAACTACATATCGTAATGAATGTTCTACAGTAGCATATCGCATTTTCTGATGTATCGCTTTGACTGGGAATAAACAGTATCGTCAATTTGTTTCCGAAGCAATATTTAAACAGTTTTTTCTCATTTTTCTGATGTATCATTTTTCTCCTGCGCAAAAACCAATAAACTTTCAATGTGCTGCAGACTTTGTATCCTTACGGCACCTGTATTAACCCTCACATTAAAAGGTAATTGCACATTTCGCTTAATTCAGTGCATCGAATTACTTTCGTTTAAGCTGGTTGTACATGTCACAGTATTTTAATAAACTACTTCGCCATAAACATCCTTGCCTTTTCTTTCTTCTCTGTCTCCACTTCCTCTAAAGCACATGCAATAATGCGAAAAGCAGGCAAACACCTTGTTTTTATAAGCAGTAGATAACGCATTAAACAAAGCGGATCAAAATTGTGCAGTGAAGTCAGCCGGTTGCATTCCTTCCTGTGAATGGTAGCATCTTTTCAAGTGTGGGTGGTTCTTGCATGTCCACAGCTCATAAAGTTTGCAGACTCATCACGAGCCATAGGTCTTGCCCATCAAGATGGAGATAATGTTGCTAATGAGTCTGCAATTACATGTATTACTGCATAAACTCGTATAACCATATCCCATCATTGCTCAGCCGAGCTTGCTCAGAGTGATATTCACCAAAATTCTACTTATCCGAGCTTGCTCTGACTCATATTCATAAAAAATCTACTCAACTCAGCATGCTCTTACCTATATTCATCAAAATTCTACTCAGGCGAGCTTCCACTGAGTCACATTCACCAAAAATCTACTTAGCCGAGCTTCCTTTCACTTATACTCACCAAAATTATACTCATATGAGCTTGCCCTGACTACCACGAGAGAATATTCAGTAAAAGTTTACTCAACCGAACTTGCTCTTACTCGTATTCACCAAAATTCTACTCAGCCAGGCTCAGACGAGCACAGACTCGTGGTTAGTTTGAAGTCTTAGTGAGCCGACGTTTGAGTGAGTTCACCAAGCTATGTATACATTAGATTGTATGACCTGTGCGGTGAATAAGCAAACATTTCATATATGAGTACGTGTTGCATCGGATGAAATAAGGACAACTGTACACACTGCAAGTTAGTTTTCTGGAGTTTAACTGACCGTTGCGTGAAAGCTTCGCCTCATGTCAATTCAAGCAAATGCATTGCATCTGCATCATACTTTTTGCTAATACTGCTGGCTGTCTCGGCCATTACGGGATGGCCACATTTTGTACATTTCAACACAAAGTTGAATAAACGACTGTGGTGCAATATATTAAAAATAAAGTTGCTTGCATCGCTGCAAGTATAACAATCAGAACATGATACAAACACATACACATAAGATGCAAAACAAATGCTAAATACATAAACTGACGGAATCAGCAAGCCACCACCTATTGAAAGAAAGAAAAAGCACAGCTCAATGCTGCAATGGGACTACGTATAACAATTCCCCTTTCCAGGTACACGGCTATAGGAGAAACACAGGTGCAACCTAGCAGTTACCTCGAGGTAGGGGCTATGGACCCTTTTGCATTCGCAGCTGGCCACTCAACCACTCAAGTGCATGTGTTCAGTGTGTACTTGTACTTAGGCACACTTTTATTGTCTATATCTCAAAATTTAATGTGGCTCCTCAAAATGTTCAGAATGTTTGGATTCCGAGGATTGCAAAGGTAAATATTTTTATTCCATTCTTGTTCAAGGTGAAAAGCTCATAAAAAAGCTCAGAGATATTGCCAGTGCCCCTTACTTTCCCTCATAAGATGAGCAGTGTGGCATTGAGATTGTAGCAGCAAGAAAGGGAATCAGCTTCCCTGTTTCAGCATTGGGTTAACGCAGGCAATTCAGGGAGGCATAACGTTTTGCTTATACAATCAGTTCGGGAATACAGATTATATTGTGCCTTGACGCTTTCCTTGCACTGTCCTTATTTTGGTCATATAATCTAGTTTGAAATGGCTACAGTTAGCTCGCTCTAACATTGGTCTAATATAAGTTAAGAACATGACTAGCTTAACAGACTGGGATGCTGGCTTTCATTTCTAGGAAAGGAACCATAGCACCTGCTCTAGTTGCATGTGTTTTTGGTTATCCGGGGTATTCAGCCTCACTTTTAATAAATGTGCTCAAGCAGGTAGAAGGCACACGTATGCTATTAGCGGATAGTTTCGATAGCTTCTTACTTTACACTTGCCACTATGAATACAAAATTTTATTGTTGGATTTTGTTATAACAAAGAAACGCACTCGAAACAAGGTATTTAATGTTAGCCGCGGGGCTACGCTACTGCGCTACGTACTGCAGCATATTAACTTGAGCTTCTTGATACAGATTCACCGCATACTAACAGCGCGAGAGAAACAGGAGGAGAAAGTAGACGACACCCATGTCTGTCAGAATGATATACTACGTACACAAGTGACTGCAGCTCCTAAAAAATGTGGTGTCGCCTTTTGCGCCTTTCAAAGTATTCAGAGGGCACTTGTATAAATAATTACAGCACACACGCCGCGACGGACGAACCAGCCTGACGCAAAGATTAATGTTCACAACACAAATTCCGGTTGCACGTTCAGTAGTTACACACAGATCATTTGCGGCTTCCTTCAGGGCAGACGTGAGCTTTGGGTTGGTGCTTGCTGCTATGTTTGGTGCAAGAATATTGCTAGGAGCAGAAATCACTTATGCGCAATCACGAGCAATATAACACACATCCTTTCTTCAGAAGCTGACGTTAAGCACGGGTAGCGCGATGGTGTCTGCGTTTACATCACGTACGACTTCGCTGCAGCCGAATTCCGAATAATACATATGTGATGTAAACAGCTATATGAGCTTGTGATAGGTCTCTTGTAATTTATTGAACCGCAGGAAGAACGACACGAGCAGAAAACACACACGAGACGGCACAGAGCGCTGAACGACCAGCTGGAACAGCTGTTTACGTCCGCCATTTCTCTTCGTATTGAACTTCATAAACCGCTGTTGCGTACTCCAAAACAAACTAAACTTTGAAGCGCTTTTAAATTACAAAATGCACGCATTATTTGGTCCTAAAGAGAGGTGAATTATATTATAACGCACACGTCTTTTGTATTACATTAAATGAATTATGCGGCGTGTGCGACGAAACATGGCAGCACGCAAACCTGGGCGTCGCACCAGTCGCATTGTTAAAATTGTAGTGAATTATTACGACGCATCGCATTGCGACGTGTGCGACCACATCGATTTTTTCGCTCCAGTCGCAGCATGTGAAACGGCCTTGAGACGTGTTCAAGCTTGCATGTGCGCGTGCGACACCATGCTTGTTTATTTAGTTAGTATGCCTATGTTCACAAGTTTACATGGCTGGTAAAACCACTATCCTTACTTCGCATAGCTGTCCACTAATTTACCACCGCAATCGATGTTTCGCCTTTCGGGAGAAGCTGTCGCTTTTTTCCTGTGACTGCCATGATATGCGTGGGCGCAGTGCGGTGTCGAGAATACGAAAAAGATGACGCAGAATGCTGGCGCGTGTGCATCGACAATAAATTGGTCGACCACATGGAGGAAAGAAACAAACAGGAGAGGCCCTGACGTCACGTTTTGATGCCGGAAGTGCAGCCATGTTGGTGTGCCATCTCCCTTTGCGCCTCCAATCGGAGGTTCTGCAGCTCGCCGGCCAGATGGGCACAAACTTTGAACTTGCATTGTTACGAGCCGCCGGAAGTGCTGCGTCCTCCACACTCACAGACCCAAACACAATTTCAAGCTTACACACAGCACTCGAAAGTCAGCTTTTCTCGCGAACAAAAGGTGCTACGAGAAAGACACCGGCAGAAAAACCTTATCTCACTTTTTAGAGACCGAGAGCACCAGCGAAAGCTTCAGGAGCGCTGTTGCTATGGCAACGTTGACAATTGGGGTACCCGTTCCAGTGCTCCTTAGCGAAAAACAGCACGTGACTTCCGCCACACTTTCTCCATTACGCCCGTGCTGGCCGGGGCCTCTCCTGGGTTTCATTCCTCCATGGTCAACCACGAACTTGGCGAGAAGCTAGAGCACGAGGCTAAATGTCAATCCAAACGAATCAGCAGCCTCTACGCAGAGTGGCAGAAGAAGAAGCGAAGCGTATTCGGAGGGGAGCCGGCGATCAGGGAAGACGAGGCGGGAGATGAACGATTGCGTCCGGAGCGCAGGGCTAGCGGTCACACCAGTCTGTGGTCGCAACAGGCCTGGACACAGGCGCCTCATCTAGTCCTTGCCGAAGGCTGCGGCTGGAAAACGCCGTAATGGCGTTCAGCGCGGGCCAAGCCGCGTCTCCAGTGCCTCAGTCAAGCTCGGGCCGTTGAACGTCGAAAGGGTGTCCGGCTGCTGCCGACCTACACAAGGATTCACAATGTGCAGAGCTCCATTCCCAGGACATGATAAAATCTGCTCTTCACGTGCTCCATTGCCCTAATTGTAAATCGTGCCCACTTACTGGCGGGTGAAGTGGACACCGTGTGCTTTCGTGTGCCTTGAACACTTGCAAGGACTTCAGCTCCCTTGTGTTTTCCGTTTGCTTGGTCTGTGTGCTTTAAATTTAGTTTGTTGGCTGTGCACATTACAAGCGGCCTCGTCATTTCCGATTACTTACATTATCGTGTATTTCTTATTTGAACAATCTCTACTCGAAGCCACACAGCTTCGTGACAGTGGCACTGTTGAAACATTTGTACTCGTTGGTGTTCTTTGCTGTGTTTTTCGGGTTATATTTGTTTGTATCGCGAGTTGAAATACTCCAGACGCTCTGCCGTAAGAACGAAACTGCGCCTCGTCGCCCGACGCCTTCCCCGTACCCCGAGATCTTCCTCAAATTCTACGACTTGTTGGGCTTGCCGGGAGGACTTCTCGGGGGACGAGGCGGGGGCTGTGGGAGGCTGGGAGAGCGGCAGCAGGCAAGAACGACTTGGAGGAGCTGGTGCGTAAGCGCTTATAACGGACGCTCTCACGAGGCTTCAGATGTTAAAGCAAATGCTTATTTGTATGACTGTAACTTTAAAACAATAAACGACAGTATTAAATCAAACGGAAGTGCCTTCCTCAAACGATCATCTACGACAACAAAGATTTAGTATTACAACAAAACTAGTTGCCGAAACCCGGGAATGGATTAAACAAGGCCATAGAGAACCATCGACCGGACCCGACAACGATTCACTGAACAACGAGGATGGTTACATAGAAGAAGAAATTGTCAGGCCTTGCACTGGTGTGGAGATGGAAGACCAGCGAAGCTGTACTATGGTGGGAATTATGTATTTCCAATTATGACTATTAAGACGTAATGGTGTAATTGGTTATTTGAACCATTAGAGAAGGAGAAATATATATTGGTCCGGTGGTTTTCATTTATTAGTGACCACAGGGACCATGGCCTTATTGTCTCTACGGTACACCGCCATGGGGTGTACGGCAAATGTTCGCACGTTCTTCATAAACACGTCATCAACGCCACGCGCGTCCGGTGCGAACGCGGGCAAACGCCGCCGCCGCCGTCGACAACAGTTGTGCGCGTTGTTTGTGTGACCGCACACAACCGCTGTCAAAACGCTGGCCACGTGACGGAAAGGCTATACGCCGTTGTCGACACTGGGCTTTTTCGATTTTCGGAGTTCTAGCAGCCCGCTGGCAGCCAGACGGCAGCCAGCTAGTTCCTGTTCTCATAGAAAGTCACGTGAGCTGGGATCCCAAGACAACCCGGCGCTGCCGAGGTTTGCAAAATCGAATGCCGGGACAGCGCTGGCCGCGGGATAAATGTAAACATGCTACCAACATGGCAGCGAACGGCGTGGGGGGCGCGCGCGCGGCGTAGTCGGCCCATTTGTGCGTTGCCACCGTGAAAATATACAGCTGTGTTCGGGAAAACCATGACTGTTGCAAGATTTCGCGCGACTGGGTATCTCACTTTGCACAGCGTGACAAACTGCCTGCGATGAGTCCGATGCCGAGACGCAAAATCGCACGTAAATAATCGCGAAAAAGCGATCGCTCGAGGATGCCTGGAGGAGGTCGGCCACCGGCGACATTTTGAAGTCATTTGACAAGACACGAAAAGCGGGTACGTCATTACGCGTAAAATTTCGTGCCGATCGACATGCTTGAATTCGATTTCAAAACGTTGTTTCGGTTGCTAGTGCTCGTTTTCAATTCTGCTCCTGTGCTGAAGGAGCTGGGGCTGCGGCTGGCTCATGAAAATGCATGCCACCTGTGACCATCGAAAGCTTTATCATGAGAGCAATTATTAACCTAATATACGTGTGGCACTACTCATCTCAAACCAGTACATTCCTTCTACATCAACGGCGGTTTCGAGCTGCCAACCAAGCATACGGCGGATAGACGGAGCGGACGTCGCGCTAGCTGCGACGCCTTCGCTATATAGTGCAGAAATAATTGTCGCAGTTTCACCAGAAAGGGGAAGCATCAGTTGCGATAGCAACTTAGTAGAGAGCTAGCTATACGAAGTAAGGAAAGTAGTTTTATCAGCTGTGTAAACTGGACATGCAGAAAGCACCAGCAACGCGCAGAACTGTTGTCGACGCCGTCGGCGTTTTGCCCGCGTTCGCACTGAACGCGCGCGGTTGTTTTATAAATTACGCATTTGGTGCCGCCGCTAAACGTCGCCTCCCCTCTCTCTCTCCCTCCCGTCCCCCACAGCCTGTTGCGCGATGGATAAGTCGTTCTTGAGGGAAAGGGAAAGGTTGGCGCTATCTTCTGCAGCCCTTGAGGGAGCACGGCTCAGCGCCAACGCGGAGGGGTAAGTGGAGCGAAAGAAGGGATAGAGTGGAGTCGCCATGGCTGGGCGAAGCAAAACCGGCAGGCATAGGCGGTACGTACAGGCCGAGATGGAAGGCCTTGGTGTGCTGCAGAGTCTGCGGGGGTTGTGCCAGGCCGGTCAGGCCCGGGGTGGGGTGGAGGCCGTGAGGCCTTCCCGCTTGTAGAAATGTCCTTAGAGGCGTGCGAGAGCCCTGACAAGATGGAAAAAGTCGAGTTTGCTCTCTATATATAGAAAGGAGGAACTAGACGCTTAATTCTGCAGCCCTTCAGGGAGCACGGCGCAGAACGCGCGTTTGCTCTTCGACGTGCGTTTGCTCCCTGTGAAAGTGCGCGTCCCTCGCACACTTTCACTCGCACATACAGCGTCCGGAGCGCGGCGACGATTTCATCGCCGTTGACGTTCATACGGAACCTCACGGCGACGATCACGGCGACGCCGACAGCAGAAATCCGCTTTCGAGTGTCCATATCATTGCTATCGCAATAAAATATATCGCCGCATATACGCGAGCGATGTGAAAAGGGATACCACTAGAGAAAGATGAAAAGGCACCGCAATGTGTGGGAATTGAGTGTCCACAACTTCGCGAACAACTTGCGTGGAACATGATGAAAATACCGTGCAAGCATAATCGAGAGCGCCCACGGTGACAGCGCCACGCGCTCTGTTTACGGCGGGGAAGACGAATTCACGGCATACGCACACACACAAAACAAAGCTTCAAATGGTTGCCGCCGCTCGTATGGCACCGCGTCCCAAGGCGGAACGGTGCGTTAGAACCCTAGTAAGATAACGCTAGAAACAACGCAATCAGCGATCCACGCACCGAGCCGACGAGTACGCGAGACGAAGTCCACAACAGCCGGGGCGGGCGCGCGCTAGTGTTCGACGTAAGCCAGGAGCGAGGTAAAAGTCTACAAGCGCCCGCGCTGCCATGCGCGCTGCAATCCGTCGAGTCCCCACAAAGATGGCGGCGAGCGCTCATCGCCTTTTTTTAGGAGCGAAGCTCCTTATAGCGGCACCCGTTCCGTCCCCGTCGTCGTAGTAGTAGTGTGTAACCAGTCTGAGAAAAATGAGAAAAAAAATGTGGTTGATCCCTCTTATATAGGAATCGGTATAGAACACGAAAGTGAAGCGTGTCTTCACAGAAGTAGTGTAATGTTTATTGCACATTGATATATAATGTCTATTGGTGTTTTGTGGCTAAAGCGCCCTTAGGCGTTGATGCACCCACGCTGACGCCTGGTGGCACGTCTCCTCCATCACGACTACCAACGTCGATGACCATGAGCAACCGTCGTGCATATGGAAGCTGCACTACGCTGCACACGCTAGCACAACGCGAAAGACGAAGCACGTAACTGACACACTAATACAACGCGCCAGACAAAGCACGTAACTGAATCGTCACCGAGTCAAATCAGCGCGTACAGCGCGTCGTAATTGCAGCCTCCGCGATCAACTTCAGAAACATTTTCAGAGCTAATTGCGGAGGCCACGCTCCGCTGTGCTGAGTACGGTGAACGCCACCTAGGTGGCGTTGGTAGTGCTTCTTGATGCCAGCGTCCCTTCGAATGCTGGCATCGAGGCGTCGTAGTGCTGAGACCACCGAAGCGTTCACTGTCGGTGCGCGTTAGTAGAAAGTTTTAGCAGAGCGTTCACGGTCCGATCCGCTCAGACCGTCGTGTCCGAACGATTCGCGCAGAGCCGCTCAGCGGAACGCTAGCGGGAGCGCTAATGCGCGTGCGCACAACGCTCATATCGGCAGCGGAACGAAGAACGCTGCCCACGGTCCGCTACGAAGCCATTTGAGCGGAGCGTTAGGGTGCGTCTACTGGTTGCTTTGCCGTTTTACAGCCGCGCGGAGCGCGCGTGGCCGGCGTCTCTGGCAGACGCACTTGTCAAACAAGCCAAATCAACGCAGTTCATGCAACCAGTGGTGTGCGTGAAACGTTAGCGGAGCGGAGCGTAAGCAACGCTCTGCTAAAACTGTCTAGTGTCATAATGCAGTACTTCTCTTTTCTGCTCGTAGGCGGCGGCACCGCCCCGAGCAAGAGCGCGGGTACACGGAGGAGTGTTAGATATATAAGGCGCGTCTGTGTAGCTCTCTGCAAATGCGTTTGTGGCGCAATGGGTTAAACGCTCGGCGATCTATCGTCGCGGACGGAGAGGTCGTGGGTTCGATTTCCAATTTTGCATGTTTGTGGAACTTTTTCTTCTGGTTTCTTTCTTTGTATTATGTTCTATGACGTATTTCCGTGACGGAAATACGTCAGTGAAGTCTTGGTGGACCCCGGAATAAAACACTTTCGTGTTAAAAATGTGGTTGATCCCTCTTATATAGGAATCGGTATAGAACACGAAAGTGAAGCGTGTCTTCACAGAAGTAGTGTAATGTTTATTGCACATTGATATATAATGTCTATTGGTGTTTTGTGGCTAAAGCGCCCTTAGGCGTTGATGCACCCACGCTGACGCCTGGTGGCACGTCTCCTCCATCACGACTACCAACGTCGATGACCATGAGCAACCGTCGTGCATATGGAAGCTGCACTACGCTGCACACGCTAGCACAACGCGAAAGACGAAGCACGTAACTGACACACTAATACAACGCGCCAGACAAAGCACGTAACTGAATCGTCACCGAGTCAAATCAGCGCGTACAGCGCGTCGTAATTGCAGCCTCCGCGATCAACTTCAGAAACATTTTCAGAGCTAATTGCGGAGGCCACGCTCCGCTGTGCTGAGTACGGTGAACGCCACCTAGGTGGCGTTGGTAGTGCTTCTTGATGCCAGCGTCCCTTCGAATGCTGGCATCGAGGCGTCGTAGTGCTGAGACCACCGAAGCGTTCACTGTCGGTGCGCGTTAGTAGACAGTTTTAGCAGAGCGTTCACGGTCCGATCCGCTCAGACCGTCGTGTCCGAACGATTCGCGCAGAGCCGCTCAGCGGAACGCTAGCGGGAGCGCTAATGCGCGTGCGCACAACGCTCATATCGGCAGCGGAACGAAGAACGCTGCCCACGGTCCGCTACGAAGCCATTTGAGCGGAGCGTTAGGGTGCGTCTACTGGTTGCTTTGCCGTTTTACAGCCGCGCTGAGCGCGCGTGGCCGGCGTCTCTGGCAGACGCACTTGTCAAACAAGCCAATCAACGCAGTTCATGCAACCAGTGGTGTGCGTGAAACGTTAGCGGAGCGGAGCGTAAGCAACGCTCTGCTAAAACTGTCTAGTGTCATAATGCAGTACTTCTCTTTTCTGCTCGTAGGCGGCGGCACCGCCCCGAGCAAGAGCGCGGGTACACGGAGGAGTGTTAGATATATAAGGCGCGTCTGTGTAGCTCTCTGCAAATGCGTTTGTGGCGCAATGGGTTAAACGCTCGGCGATCTATCGTCGCGGACGGAGAGGTCGTGGGTTCGATTTCCAAATTTTGCATGTTTGTGGAACTTTTTCTTCTGGTTTCTTTCTTTGTATTATGTTCTATGACGTATTTCCGTGACGGAAATACGTCAGTGAAGTCTTGGTGGACCCCGGAATAAAACACTTTCGTGTTAAAAAATTCCGAAGTTGTGTCCGTAGCGCGGAATCGAACCAGGGACCCTCGCTTCCGAGCGCGCGGCGTTAGCCCACTACGCCACGAAGCGCACATATACACACGCACCACGATGGCAATAAATACCCAACATTAACGAAAGGCCGCGTTTCTAGCGCGTTTCTAACGCGTTTGTGCTAGCGCGTTACGGCCCGTGTAAGAAGCTGGTGTAAGACGCTGTGGCCTCTCCGCCTTACCTTCAACGCGTTTCGAACGCGCTGCCCAAGGCGGTGGCAAGTCAAGTTCAAGTCGAGGAGCGTTTATGAATACGGGGGTATACTCTCTCAGCAGTCATGTGATGGCGTCGGTAAACGCGGTGCACGTTCCGGCATGTGTAAATGGCTGCGTAAGACGCTGTGGCCGCTCCCCCTTACTAGAGAGTACTGCACGTTTCTAACGCGTTTGTGCTAGCGTCCCCTTAAGCGGGAGATCCGATGATTCCCTCCAGAGCTTCGCCCACTCATCATCATTCACCCCGTGGATATGTTGTGATTTTTTTTTGTCGTCTGCTAGCTTAGAGAAATTCCAGAGAGCAGCCAGAACAAAATCGTCCTAGCAGGTTCTGGCAGCCCGCGGGTAGCCAGAACCGTCCAGCCCAAGTAAAATGAACGCACGGCGGAAGTGCGTCACGCGGGTGGGCGGAGCAACCCGAGAAAAACGAAGGCGCTCTGGCAGCCCGCGGGTAGCCAGAAGTGGAAAATCGAAGAAGCCCACTGTTAGGGGCGAGTCCGGCGAGATTGCAAAACTTTATTATTCCACCGAGCTGGAGTCCATAGAGAGTCGTGGCACAGGCGGCACTGGCCAGCAGGGCTGCGCGCATGCGCCGCAGTGGGAGAGCGGGCGCGCACACATAACGTTTATGGTGCGTCAACGCCCTCCTCGCCCACCGCTCCCCTTCCACTGAGAAGTCGCGTTAGCTCTCCGCCGTGCGCTCGCTCCCCGTGAAAGTGCACGTCCCTCGCCCACGCGCGCTTTGACTCGCACATACAGCATACGGCGAATTAGAGTTTTAGATGCGGAGCAGCTTATGGCGGGGCCTTTGTCCGTCCCTCCTTCCGTCCCGCGGCGTCCCACACCCCCGCAGCGCATGCGCGTCCCCTCCCCCTTTCTCTCCTCTAAAGCCGCAACCAGACGTACGCGTTGTAACGCGTCCGCAGGTGCCGCGCGCCTGAGACCGTTTGTGGTTGTGAAGAGGAAGAGGCGCTATTTTCTGCCTCTTCCTCTTCACAACCACAATCTCTCTCAGGCGCGCGGCGCCTGCGGACGCGTTCCGACGCGTACGTCTGGTTGGGGCTTAAGAATCCCCTACTCTACGGAGCGGCGCCCGCGTCTCATACCTCCACAGCGCATGCGCGTCCCCTCTACCTCTCTCTCCTCTCCTACGCTCCCCCTTTCTCTCCTCTAGGAATCCTCTACTCTACGAAGCAGCGCGCATGACAGGTGGTGCGACAGCTGCATACTCCGCTGTGGGCGCCACGGTAGTTCTGCGGTATGGAAATGACGGAGCGCGCGCGCCTCATGCTCTCTGCTGTGCAGCGCCTCGATGAGCGCTCGGGCCGCTGCCGCGAAACGGGAGCGGCGACGTGGCGATCCCAAACTTCGGGCTCGAGAAGCCGAAAGGAAACGTGAACGGCGGCAAGCCGACCCTGAACTCCGGGCTCGGGAATCCGAATCGAAACGTCAACGTCGAGCGGTGGATCCCGAAACGGCGCGGCAAGGTGAAGCCGAATCACAACGCAAACGTCGAGCGGCGGATAAAGCTAACCCCCGCTGCTTCGCATCCACACATGGTTCCCTTTAGCGGGAGATAGAGTAATTCTTTTTCTATTGCCGGACGCGACCATCGAAGAGTGAGTCCTTAACAACTTCGCTGTAAAAGGGTAAAAGCATCCGAGCTCAAGTCACCCGTTTCGCGAAAGAAGCGGAATGTCTTCTGGGCGCCACTTCTGCTGTCAGCCTGTAAGAGGTGAGTGCTGTTATAAAACGTCTACAGCTTGCCGAAGAGCAACTAACGGATGTAGACGCAGCGATAGAGCCTTATCTCAAAGACGTGGACGCAGAAAAAGAATTAGAAATAATTTTGAACACCGTGACAAGATCAAAACTTATATGGGCAGACTAGAACATCGAATAATGTTGTGCTCCCAACAAACGGAAACGAAAGGTGCCAGCCAAACCAAACCAACGATCCAAGAGGCTCCAGCCACGCGAATTCAAAGAACGAAACTCCAGAAGTTGGAGCTACTAATGTTCAACGGAAGAAGCAACAACTGGTAACCTTTCTGGGAGCAGTTTGCGGTGACTATTCATAAGAATACGGAGCTGAATAACATCGGCCGATTCAAGTACTTAAGATCGCTGCTTACTGTAGAAGCTGCCGCAGTGATAGCCGGAATACAGGCAACTTCAGAGTGCTGCGCTGATGTCATCGACCTGCTGCGGAAGCGCTTCAGGGACCCTTCCGCTTTGATCCAGGGCCACATACAACGCCTGATAGACATAAAATCAGTCACTTCTGGAACAAACGCGCGCGATCTGAGGCGTATGTTCAATTGCATTCAAGTGGACATGAGAGGTCTGCAAGCTCTGGGCGTTAAAGAGGAATCCTACGAAGCGATGTCGCACCCTGTGCTACTCCGCGCACTTCCACGGGAGTTGGTTTTGAACTACCATCGATCACGGGCACAGAAAAGGCAGGATCAGCGCGAGACCTCGGCCGAGGATGACGACGCTTCGTCAATGACTTCATCCGCGTCAGAATTATCCCGGCGAGTGCCACTTCGTCATCTACTCTGGTTCTTTGAGGTGGAAGTGGAGAGCCGACAACGAACCCTGGAGGACCAACCGGACGATACCAGCGGTAAGTCACCTCCCAAATATGATACAAAGACGCCACAACGAGTAAATGCCCGCACCTCGTCCGCCGCAGCATTGCATGGCACTACATCGCGCATGGAGTGCAAACTCTGTGACTCAAAGGCCCACGCAAGCCAAGAGTGCGACAGACAGACAGACAATGAACTTTTATTGAGGTCCTGAGGGACTAGCCGGCGGAGACCCGCTGGGACCCGCGGCTCGCCGCTGGCTGCTCCCATGTCGGAATCGGGAGGCCAAGCCTCTCCGCTCTTTCACGGGCCCTCTGGACGGCCATGGACTGGAGCTTGAGTTCCGTACTTGTGATGGCCTCGTCCCAGTCCTGTTCGCTGGTGAGTGACGTATCCCGTAAGGCAGGACACTGCCAGAGCATATGTGCTAGAGTGCTAAACTCCTCCCCACAATCCGGGCACTGTGGGTCAATTTCTGTATTAATCCTGCTTAGGAAACCTCGCGAGGGATATCACCTCGTCTGAGACATCCTAAGCGTGATCGATTGAGCTCTACATAGATTTGGGTGTGGAGGCGGGAAGCGCCTGCGTTCCTCTTTATAGTGGGAGACGATTTCATGAAATGTTAATAAGGGGTCGCTGTGGCCGAGCTCCTCCGGATCCAATGAAGCCTCACCGCCATCGCGGCGCGTGAATTCTCGTGCACGGCGGTGAGCAATCTCATTGGGGTTCGGACGGCCCGGTAGCACGTTGTCACCCATGTGAGCGGGGAAGCACGTAATGTAATGCACGGGGTCAGAATTAGTAGTTGACTTGCTCTTCAGAAGCGCCTCCGCCTGTCTCGCAACCATTCCCGAAGCGAAAGCCCTGACGGCCGCGCGTGAGTCAGTGTAGATATACGGCCTTTTAAAATCCTGCATCGCCAGTGCTACCGCCACCTGCTTTGCCACGTCGGCCGTGACAGCACCTACCGAGGCCGCAGATAGGAGCACGCCCCTCTCGCTGACCGCCGTGACCGAGAGTTTACCGGAGCACCCATATTGAGCTGCGTCCACGAAGGTTTCCAGGCCGACCGTTGTCTTTAAAATCGTCCTGGCACGAGCTGCTCGCCTGCCCGCATTATTCTGTGAATGAACGTTTCTAGGGAAGGGACCGACGACGTAGATCCCTCTGGAGCTACCAAGCCCGCCGCATCCAAGAGGCGCCTACCCGCGCTGGAGCCCGAAAGCCTCGTGATCTGCGCCGCTTGTTGCGCATCTATTAGTTCGAGGGTGGTGTTATGAACGCCGAGCTGCATTAGCCTGTCCGTGCTCGCCGTGACCGGAATACCCAGTACCTTCTTGACACTTTTCCGCATCAACGTATCAAGCTTGTCCCTTTCAGTCTTAGTCCACTGCAGGGCCGAAACCACATAGTTGATGTGGCTCATAAGAAAAGCGTGATGCGCCCTAAGTAGGTTGTCCTCGCCTAGGCCCCCCTTCTTATTGGAGACTCTCATGATTAATCTGAGGATATTCTCGGTTTTGGCGGTCAGATGCGCAATGGTTTTGGCATTACAGCCCCTGGCATCGAGCAACAATCCTAGAATTCTGATCGAATTCACCCTGGGGATCTTCTGGCCGTCCCACGTGTACACATCTATGGGGATCTGCTCGAGCGGCACGAGCCCCCGAACCCCCTGCCTTGCCGGTCTGTATAACATGAGCTCTGACTTGGTCGGGGAGAGTCGGAGACCCGTGCCCTCCAGAAAGGACTCGGTCACATCCAAGGCCTCCTGAAGCGCCTGTTCCACAGCCGCCTTCGAGCCTCCCGGGCACCAGATCGTAATGTCATCGGCGTACAGCGCGTGTCCCACATTTGGCACAGCAGCCAGCCGCTTCGAGAGCCCGTGCATTGCAATGTTAAACAGGAGGGGCGAGATCACCGCCCCTTGTGGTGTGCCTCTGTTTCCTAGCGCGAATGGTTCTGATTTGGTCTGCCCCACTTTGACGACCGCCGTCCTGCCCCTCAGGAAGGACTCCACAAACGCGAAAAATCTACCGCCCAAGTTCAATGCCGAAATCTCATTTAAGATGAAGTCGTGCGACGCGGTGAAGGGTGCGACGAAAAATTATATTTAAAGGCGAAGAAAGTCATTCTTACGGCAAAGAGTTGTTTTCGCTGCACGAAGCATGGGCATCTTTCAAGGACTTGCAGAGTCAAGGTTATCTGCAAGAAATGTCAACGGAGACATGCAACTATGATGGGCAAACCTGCTTTCAACATTGCCGCCCAGGCACAAGTAACTAACGAAAAGAATCCAGGATAGGTAACTTTGCATGCCTCTAGAACTGGAGAAAATTCCCCGACTCGTACAGTCTTGATACCAATCGTCATGGCAGTGACCAAGGGAACGAATAAGAGGAAAATTTCAAGGCTACTGTTCGACAGCGGTAGCAAAAAGACATTCGTAACTGTAGCATGCTCCAGAACACTCGGATGCAAATTACTCGGAACTGAAGCACTGTCAGTCGGAGTTCTTGGCGGAACGTACAGCCAATGCACGTTCCGCAGGGTAAAGGTGTGCCTTGTTTGTACGGACAGCGACAAAGTGTACAAGATCGAGGCTCTAGAAACACCTTCAATATGCGAGCTGGTCATTCCTTGTCCTACAGAATAAATCAAAGCAACCCTTCCCGAGATTTCGCTACCTCTAGGCGACCATTCTCCGCAGGATGAGAATCCCCGTATCGGTGTGTTAGTCGGATCGGATGATTTTTGGGATTTCCTCATGGGGAAAGTAAAGAGGCTAAACAGTGCTTTGCACAGCAATGAGACAGTGTTTGGATGGGCAGTTCAGTCAAAAGCCGCGACCAGATGCGGATAATAAACTGCAGCCATGCAGTTGTTTTGAGGACGAGTGCTGCAGATCGAGAAACGGCGCTGCTTTTGAGGTTGTTCTGGGAGCTTCAAAGAATTGGAGTGTCCCACTCGTTGGAAACCAGCCCAGATGAACGTTCAGTCGAGGAATTTTCCAATAGCATCAGAAGTGTGAATGGGCGCTATTAGGTGAGACCACCATGAAAAAAAGAAGTCGAACATGCAGACAACCGCGTTGCGGAGAAGCGGTTCCGCTAACTGACCAAGCGGCTATTGAGAGTGCCGAGCCTACTGCATGAGTACAACGAAGTGAGGCGATAATTGATTGAAGGCGTAGCCGAAAGTACACTTGGCAGTAGTCATAATGACTGCCAGCGCATTTATTACATGCTTCATCATCTGCTTCGTGAGAGCAGTACAACGACCAAGCTGCGCACAGTTTTTTAACACGAAAGTGTTTTATTCCGGGGTCCACCAAGACTTCACTGACGTATTTCCGTCACGGAAATACGTCATAGAACATAATACAAAGAAAGAAACCAGAAGAAAAAGTTCCACAAACATGCAAAATTTGGAAATCGAACCCACGACCTCTCCGTCCGCGACGATAGATCGCCGAGCGTTTAACCCATTGCGCCACAAACGCATTTGCAGAGAGCTACACAGACGCGCCTTATATATCTAACACTCCTCCGTGTACCCGCGCTCTTGCTCGGGGCGGTGCCGCCGCCTACGAGCAGAAAAGAGAAGTACTGCATTATGACACTAGACAGTTTTAGCAGAGCGTTGCTTACGCTCCGCTCCGCTAACGTTTCACGCACACCACTGGTTGCATGAACTGCGTTGATTTGGCTTGTTTGACAAGTGCGTCTGCCAGAGACGCCGGCCACGCGCGCTCAGCGCGGCTGTAAAACGGCAAAGCAACCAGTAGACGCACCCTAACGCTCCGCTCAAATGGCTTCGTAGCGGACCGTGGGCAGCGTTCTTCGTTCCGCTGCCGATATGAGCGTTGTGCGCACGCGCATTAGCGCTCCCGCTAGCGTTCCGCTGAGCGGCTCTGCGCGAATCGTTCGGACACGACGGTCTGAGCGGATCGGACCGTGAACGCTCTGCTAAAACTGTCTACTAACGCGCACCGACAGTGAACGCTTCGGTGGTCTCAGCACTACGACGCCTCGATGCCAGCATTCGAAGGGACGCTGGCATCAAGAAGCACTACCAACGCCACCTAGGTGGCGTTCACCGTACTCAGCACAGCGGAGCGTGGCCTCCGCAATTAGCTCTGAAAATGTTTCTGAAGTTGATCGCGGAGGCTGCAATTACGACGCGCTGTAGGCGCTGATTTGACTCGGTGACGATTCAGTTACGTGCTTTGTCTGGCGCGTTGTATTAGTGTGTCAGTTACGTGCTTCGTCTTTCGCGTTGTGCTAGCGTGTGCAGCGTAGTGCAGCTTCCATATGCACGACGGTTGCTCATGGTCATCGACGTTGGTAGTCGTGATGGAGGAGACGTGCCACCAGGCGTCAGCGTGGGTGCATCAACGCCTAAGGGCGCTTTAGCCACAAAACACCAATAGACATTATATATCAATGTGCAATAAACATTACACTACTTCTGTGAAGACACGCTTCACTTTCGTGTTCTATACCGATTCCTATATAAGAGGGATCAACCACATTTTTAACACGAAAGTGTTTTATTCCGGGGTCCACCAAGACTTCACTGACGTATTTCCGTCACGGAAATACGTCATAGAACATAATACAAAGAAAGAAACCAGAAGAAAAAGTTCCACAAACATGCAAAATTTGGAAATCGAACCCACGACCTCTCCGTCCGCGACGATAGATCGCCGAGCGTTTAACCCATTGCGCCACAAACGCATTTGCAGAGAGCTACACAGACGCGCCTTATATATCTAACACTCCTCCGTGTACCCGCGCTCTTGCTCGGGGCGGTGCCGCCGCCTACGAGCAGAAAAGAGAAGTACTGCATTATGACACTAGACAGTTTTAGCAGAGCGTTGCTTACGCTCCGCTCCGCTAACGTTTCACGCACACCACTGGTTGCATGAACTGCGTTGATTTGGCTTGTTTGACAAGTGCGTCTGCCAGAGACGCCGGCCACGCGCGCTCAGCGCGGCTGTAAAACGGCAAAGCAACCAGTAGACGCACCCTAACGCTCCGCTCAAATGGCTTCGTAGCGGACCGTGGGCAGCGTTCTTCGTTCCGCTGCCGATATGAGCGTTGTGCGCACGCGCATTAGCGCTCCCGCTAGCGTTCCGCTGAGCGGCTCTGCGCGAATCGTTCGGACACGACGGTCTGAGCGGATCGGACCGTGAACGCTCTGCTAAAACTGTCTACTAACGCGCACCGACAGTGAACGCTTCGGTGGTCTCAGCACTACGACGCCTCGATGCCAGCATTCGAAGGGACGCTGGCATCAAGAAGCACTACCAACGCCACCTAGGTGGCGTTCACCGTACTCAGCACAGCGGAGCGTGGCCTCCGCAATTAGCTCTGAAAATGTTTCTGAAGTTGATCGCGGAGGCTGCAATTACGACGCGCTGTACGCGCTGATTTGACTCGGTGACGATTCAGTTACGTGCTTTGTCTGGCGCGTTGTATTAGTGTGTCAGTTACGTGCTTCGTCTTTCGCGTTGTGCTAGCGTGTGCAGCGTAGTGCAGCTTCCATATGCACGACGGTTGCTCATGGTCATCGACGTTGGTAGTCGTGATGGAGGAGACGTGCCACCAGGCGTCAGCGTGGGTGCATCAACGCCTAAGGGCGCTTTAGCCACAAAACACCAATAGACATTATATATCAATGTGCAATAAACATTACACTACTTCTGTGAAGACACGCTTCACTTTCGTGTTCTATACCGATTCCTATATAAGAGGGATCAACCACATTTTTTTATGTGTCATCGCACGGTGCAGGTGCCAAGTCCCTTAACGAAAATCTGGACAGCGGACCCAACCTAAATCCTGACCTCCTCCGTGTGTTGCTTAATTTTTGACGTCACAGAGTGGCGCTCGTTGGCGATGTGGAAAAGGCATTTCTTCAGAAGATTGGCGTTCAGCCCGAGGACTGAGATGCGCTGAGGTTTCTGTGGTTCGTGGAAAAACCCGAAAACGACAAGCCGCTTGCTGAGCTCGCAGTATGTGGGATGGCAAGAGTCCCATTCGGAAACACATCGAATAGTTTTCTTCTTGCAGCGACGCTTCAACATCACTTTGAAGAGTTCAAGCAAAACTATCCCGAAACAAAGCCCATTTTGCAGCAGTGCATCTACGTATACGACTTGCTTTGCGGCGTTGCTAACCACGAACAGTCGACGAAAATCTGCAAAGAGGCCTATCGAGTCTTTGAAGCAGCGTTGATGAGCCTCCACAAATGGGGGGTCATTGCACCAACCGGCAAAACTGCTGAAAGTGCTTGGCCTTACGTGAGACCCGAGAGTGGATTCTCTAAGCATTTTTTCTACACCCTGGTCGACTTCGCTAAGGCGTAAACGAACACGAAAGGCTTTGTTCTACAGACGACTGCGCGTCTCTGGGACCCTTATACGGTGAGAGTGAAGGCTCTTTTCCAAGAAATATGGAAAGAAAATCTGTCATCGGAGCAGCCGTTGCCAGACCAGCTCCTAAACGACTGGAATAAATGGTGTGAAGAGCTTACTTGTCTTCGTGAAATCAAGGTCCCTAGGCATACGAAGCTGGCGCTGAAGGGAAATAGGGGCGTCGAACGCTACATATTTTTGGAGACGCCAGTCCTAAAGCTTACGGTGCTGCGGTTTATGTCTGTACAGAGACAGAAACTGGCGCACAGAGCTCGACGCTGGTCTTGGCTAAATCTAGTGTAGCACCGCTAAAACCGATTACACTTGCAAGACTGGAGCGGGTGGCAGCGTTGCTAGCGTCGCGACTCTACCAATCTGTGCAGTCGAGTCTTGTTTTGGAAATAGATAATTTCTACCTGTGGATCGATTCTATGATTGCGCTAAGCTGGATGCGAGGGGGTGCATTGAGATGGAAGGAATTTGTGGGGAACCGCGTTATGTCTGTACCACCTGAAGTCAAGTCAGTTATGGTGGAACGGACGAAGAGAAATGACCTATCGAGCAACAAGATGAGGAGTTCACACCGGAATGACTCGAACAGAAAAGGGAGATAGAGGTACTGCACACTACTGTGGATGACCGAGGTGAACTTTTCGACTTTGCCAGATTTAGTCCTGCTTCAGGGGTGGATCGAGTTAAGGCATGGGTTCTCCGATTCGTGAAAAACCTCAGCGGAGAAGTCAAGAGGTCTGGCATGTTATCTGCGGCAGAGATTGATACTGCCCACGTCCTTTGGCTAAAGACAGCACAAAGCTAATTCTTCTCTGTGGAGCTGGAATCCACCGCAAGTGGGAACAAGTTACCAGGAAACTCCACCCTTAAGGATTTCACACTTTGGACTGACGACAAGGGTTTCCTTTGCGTACAAGGACGTTTATGTTCATCCAATTTGACACACGACGAACGACACCTTGTTGTGCTGTCCAAGCGACATCGGTACACCATGCTACTTGTGCAGCCGGCCCATCTACAACTTCTCTACGCCAGCGCCAGAGACATGTGTTGTCAGGATGCCGCAGGGCAAACTTGTGAGGCGCCCGGCTCAGCACTTATACCCGCTCGAGATTGGTGAACCATAGAAAGAGCGAGCTCATTCGGCGGGGAAGTGTTGAGACATTTGTACTCATTGGTGTTCTTTGCTGTGTTTGCGTGGTTATTTTTGTTTGCATCGCGAGTTGAAATACTCCAGACGCTCTGCCGTAAGAATGAAACGGCGCTTCACTCCGCCGACGGCTTCCCTGTTCCCCGAGATTCTTCGCAAATATACGAATTTGGTTGGGCTTGCCGGGAGGATCGTCTCGGGGAGGAGGCGGGGGGCTGTGGGAAGCTGGGAGAGCGGCCGGAGGCAGAACGACGCGGAGGAGCTGGTGCGTAAGCACCTTATCACGGACGCTCTGACGAGATCGTAAAATGTTAAACGAATTGCGTATTTGTATGACTGTGACGTAATATTTCAGCGGAAATCCGCTAGGTGGAGATAGGTAATTAAAGGGAAACTGAGACATCCACCCAAATGTAGCAATTTGCTACAATGGAAACCCAACCGGGTTCCTCGAAAGAAAGCCTCGCAGTTGAAGAAATATTTATGTCTGTACAGAGACAGAAACTGGCGCACAGAGCTCGACGCTGGTCTTGGCTAAATCTAGTGTAGCGCCGCTAAAACCGGTTACATTTGCAAGACGTAGCTGGTGGCTGCGTTGCTAGCGTCGCGACTCTACCAATCTGTGCAGTCGAGTCTTGTTTTGGAAATAGATAATTTCTACCTGTGGATCGATTCTATGATTGCGCTAAGCTGGATGCGAGGGGATGCATTGAGATGAAAGGAATTTGTGGGGAACCGCGTTATGTCTGTACCACCTGAAGTCGTCAGTTGTGGTGGAACGGACCAGTACTACCCGGCATCTCCTTTCGAGCAAGAGCGTCCCGGATCAGGACGAATTTTTAACACGAAAGTGTTTTATGCCGGGGTCCATCAAGACTTCACTGACGTATTTCCGTCACGGAAATACGTCATAGAACATAATACAAAGAAAGAAACCAGAAGAAAAAGTTCCACAAACATGCAAAATTTGGAAATCGAACCCACGACCTCTCGGTCCGCGACGATAGATCGCCGAGCGTTTAACCCATTGCGCCACAAACGCATTTGCAGAGAGCTACACAGACGCGCCTTATATATCTAACACTCCTCCGTGTACCCGCGCTCTTGCTCGGGGCGGTGCCGCCGCCTACGAGCAGAAAAGAGAAGTACTGCATTATGACACTAGACAGTTTTAGCAGAGCGTTGCTTACGCTCCGCTCCGCTAACGTTTCACGCACACCACTGGTTGCATGAACTGCGTTGATTTGGCTTATTTGACAAGTGCGTCTGCCAGAGACGCCGGCCACGCGCGCTCAGCGCGGCTGTAAAACGGCAAAGCAACCAGTAGACGCACCCTAACGCTCCGCTCAAATGGCTTCGTAGCGGACCGTGGGCAGCGTTCTTCGTTCCGCTGCCGATATGAGCGTTGTGCGCACGCGCATTAGCGCTCCCGCTAGCGTTCCGCTGAGCGGCTCTGCGCGAATCGTTCGGACACGACGGTCTGAGCGGAGCGGACCGTGAACGCTCTGCTAAAACTGTCTACTAACGCGCACCGACAGTGAACGCTTCGGTGGTCTCAGCACTACGACGCCTCGATGCCAGCATTCGAAGGGACACTGGCATCAAGAAGCACTACCAACGCCACCTAGGTGGCGTTCACCGTACTCAGCACAGCGGAGCGTGGCCTCCGCAATTAGCTCTGAAAATGTTTCTGAGGTTGATCGCGGAGGCTGCAATTACGACGCGCTGTACGCGCTGATTTGACTCGGTGACGATTCAGTTACGTGCTTTGTCTGGCGCGTTGTATTAGTGTGTCAGTTACGTGCTTCGTCTTTCGCGTTGTGCTAGCGTGTGCAGCGTAGTGCAGCTTCCATAGGCACGACGGTTGCTCATGGTCATCGACGTTGGTAGTCGTGATGGAGGAGACGTGCCACCAGGCGTCAGCGTGGGTGCATCAACGCCTAAGGGCGCTTTAGCCACAAAACACCAATAGACATTATATATCAATGTGCAATAAACATTACACTACTTCTGTGAAGACACGCTTCACTTTCGTGTTCTATACCGATTCCTATATAAGAGGGATCAACCACATTTTTTGCTCAACTGGCCATTCATGCTGTCACATAATTGGTTCCATTGCATAGTGCGGAGCTCGCTAGAGTAGTCCTGAATCTCTTTCTCTAGGGCGGCGAGTTCGTGGCGCAGCGTGCGGTTGATGTTATTCTTTAGCCATCTCTGCTGAAGGTCTTGATGAGTTTCCCATAGACCTAGGAGTTTTGAGTCTGGCACGGGGCCTTCCTCTTCTTCGGTGCCATGGTTGTGGCATTATCCACATCCTGGATGAGCTCATTTGTCAACACAGTGAGCTCTGCTATATTGGTGAGCTGTTTGCGGTTTCTTACATATCGGAATACATCCCATTTGGTGTATGGAGTTGGCTTCATTTTCCTTTTGTGACCTTTGGAAGCAATAGCGATAAGAACGAGATAGTGATTGCTCCCAAGACTAGTTTTGGTGTTATCCCAAAGAGCCCCATTGGCATTTTTGACGAAGCATAAGTCGGGTGTGGTATTCCGGCTTACACTGTTGCCGATGCGCGTGGGCCTACCTGAGTCGGTGATGAGTGTAAGTTCTAAGTCACTTGTCACTTAATATAGCGCACTGCCTTTCCTTGTGCAGTTTTGGTATCCGCAGACTGTGTGCGGAGCGTTAAATTTAGTCTCCTGCAATAACGAGTTGTTCCTTCTCTGCGGCTTTACAGGCTTTTTTTAAGGAGGGCAATAACTCTGTTGCTTTTGTCTTTCGGGGAGCTGTAGAAGTGAAGGATGAATACACATCTGTGTAATTTTTTTAACACGAAAGTGTTTTATTCCGGGGTCCACCAAGACTTCACTGACGTATTTCCGTCACGGAAATACGTCATAGAACATAATACAAAGAAAGAAACCAGAAGAAAAAGTTCCACAAACATGCAAAATTTGGAAATCGAACCCACGACCTCTCCGTCCGCGACGATAGATCGCCGAGCGTTTAACCCATTGCGCCACAAACGCATTTGCAGAGAGCTACACAGACGCGCCTTATATATCTAACACTCCTCCGTGTACCCGCGCTCTTGCTCGGGGCGGTGCCGCCGCCTACGAGCAGAAAAGAGAAGTACTGCATTATGACACTAGACAGTTTTAGCAGAGCGTTGCTTACGCTCCGCTCCGCTAACGTTTCACGCACACCACTGGTTGCATGAACTGCGTTGATTTGGCTTGTTTGACAAGTGCGTCTGCCAGAGACGCCGGCCACGCGCGCTCAGCGCGGCTGTAAAACGGCAAAGCAACCAGTAGACGCACCCTAACGCTCCGCTCAAATGGCTTCGTAGCGGACCGTGGGCAGCGTTCTTCGTTCCGCTGCCGATATGAGCGTTGTGCGCACGCGCATTAGCGCTCCCGCTAGCGTTCCGCTGAGCGGCTCTGCGCGAATCGTTCGGACACGACGGTCTGAGCGGATCGGACCGTGAACGCTCTGCTAAAACTGTCTACTAACGCGCACCGACAGTGAACGCTTCGGTGGTCTCAGCACTACGACGCCTCGATGCCAGCATTCGAAGGGACGCTGGCATCAAGAAGCACTACCAACGCCACCTAGGTGGCGTTCACCGTACTCAGCACAGCGGAGCGTGGCCTCCGCAATTAGCTCTGAAAATGTTTCTGAAGTTGATCGCGGAGGCTGCAATTACGACGCGCTGTACGCGCTGATTTGACTCGGTGACGATTCAGTTACGTGCTTTGTCTGGCGCGTTGTATTAGTGTGTCAGTTACGTGCTTCGTCTTTCGCGTTGTGCTAGCGTGTGCAGCGTAGTGCAGCTTCCATATGCACGACGGTTGCTCATGGTCATCGACGTTGGTAGTCGTGATGGAGGAGACGTGCCACCAGGCGTCAGCGTGGGTGCATCAACGCCTAAGGGCGCTTTAGCCACAAAACACCAATAGACATTATATATCAATGTGCAATAAACATTACACTACTTCTGTGAAGACACGCTTCACTTTCGTGTTCTATACCGATTCCTATATAAGAGGGATCAACCACATTTTTTTATGTGTCATCGCACGGTGCAGGTGCCAAGTCCCTTAACGAAAATCTGGACAGCGGACCCAACCTAAATCCTGACCTCCTCCGTGTGTTGCTTAATTTTTGACGTCACAGAGTGGCGCTCGTTGGCGATGTGGAAAAGGCATTTCTTCAGAAGATTGGCGTTCAGCCCGAGGACTGAGATGCGCTGAGGTTTCTGTGGTTCGTGGAAAAACCCGAAAACGACAAGCCGCTTGCTGAGCTCGCAGTATGTGGGATGGCAAGAGTCCCATTCGGAAACACATCGAATAGTTTTCTTCTTGCAGCGACGCTTCAACATCACTTTGAAGAGTTCAAGCAAAACTATCCCGAAACAAAGCCCATTTTGCAGCAGTGCATCTACGTATACGACTTGCTTTGCGGCGTTGCTAACCACGAACAGTCGACGAAAATCTGCAAAGAGGCCTATCGAGTCTTTGAAGCAGCGTTGATGAGCCTCCACAAATGGGGGGTCATTGCACCAACCGGCAAAACTGCTGAAAGTGCTTGGCCTTACGTGAGACCCGAGAGTGGATTCTCTAAGCATTTTTTCTACACCCTGGTCGACTTCGCTAAGGCGTAAACGAACACGAAAGGCTTTGTTCTACAGACGACTGCGCGTCTCTGGGACCCTTATACGGTGAGAGTGAAGGCTCTTTTCCAAGAAATATGGAAAGAAAATCTGTCATCGGAGCAGCCGTTGCCAGACCAGCTCCTAAACGACTGGAATAAATGGTGTGAAGAGCTTACTTGTCTTCGTGAAATCAAGGTCCCTAGGCATACGAAGCTGGCGCTGAAGGGAAATAGGGGCGTCGAACGCTACATATTTTTGGAGACGCCAGTCCTAAAGCTTACGGTGCTGCGGTTTATGTCTGTACAGAGACAGAAACTGGCGCACAGAGCTCGACGCTGGTCTTGGCTAAATCTAGTGTAGCACCGCTAAAACCGATTACACTTGCAAGACTGGAGCGGGTGGCAGCGTTGCTAGCGTCGCGACTCTACCAATCTGTGCAGTCGAGTCTTGTTTTGGAAATAGATAATTTCTACCTGTGGATCGATTCTATGATTGCGCTAAGCTGGATGCGAGGGGGTGCATTGAGATGGAAGGAATTTGTGGGGAACCGCGTTATGTCTGTACCACCTGAAGTCAAGTCAGTTATGGTGGAACGGACGAAGAGAAATGACCTATCGAGCAACAAGATGAGGAGTTCACACCGGAATGACTCGAACAGAAAAGGGAGATAGAGGTACTGCACACTACTGTGGATGACCGAGGCGAACTTTTCGACTTTGCCAGATTTAGTCCTGCTTCAGGGGTGGATCGAGTTAAGGCATGGGTTCTCCGATTCGTGAAAAACCTCAGCGGAGAAGTCAAGAGGTCTGGCATGTTATCTGCGGCAGAGATTGATACTGCCCACGTCCTTTGGCTAAAGACAGCACAAAGCTAATTCTTCTCTGTGGAGCTGGAATCCACCGCAAGTGGGAACAAGTTACCAGGAAACTCCACCCTTAAGGATTTCACACTTTGGACTGACGACAAGGGTTTCCTTTGCGTACAAGGACGTTTATGTTCATCCAATTTGACACACGACGAACGACACCTTGTTGTGCTGTCCAAGCGACATCGGTACACCATGCTACTTGTGCAGCCGGCCCATCTACAACTTCTCTACGCCAGCGCCAGAGACATGTGTTGTCAGGATGCCGCAGGGCAAACTTGTGAGGCGCCCGGCTCAGCACTTATACCCGCTCGAGATTGGTGAACCATAGAAAGAGCGAGCTCATTCGGCGGGGAAGTGTTGAGACATTTGTACTCATTGGTGTTCTTTGCTGTGTTTGCGTGGTTATTTTTGTTTGCATCGCGAGTTGAAATACTCCAGACGCTCTGCCGTAAGAATGAAACGGCGCTTCACTCCGCCGACGGCTTCCCTGTTCCCCGAGATTCTTCGCAAATATACGAATTTGGTTGGGCTTGCCGGGAGGATCGTCTCGGGGAGGAGGCGGGGGGCTGTGGGAAGCTGGGAGAGCGGCCGGAGGCAGAACGACGCGGAGGAGCTGGTGCGTAAGCACCTTATCACGGACGCTCTGACGAGATCGTAAAATGTTAAACGAATTGCGTATTTGTATGACTGTGACGTAATATTTCAGCGGAAATCCGCTAGGTGGAGATAGGTAATTAAAGGGAAACTGAGACATCCACCCAAATGTAGCAATTTGCTACAATGGAAACCCAACCGGGTTCCTCGAAAGAAAGCCTCGCAGTTGAAGAAATATTTATGTCTGTACAGAGACAGAAACTGGCGCACAGAGCTCGACGCTGGTCTTGGCTAAATCTAGTGTAGCGCCGCTAAAACCGGTTACATTTGCAAGACGTAGCTGGTGGCTGCGTTGCTAGCGTCGCGACTCTACCAATCTGTGCAGTCGAGTCTTGTTTTGGAAATAGATAATTTCTACCTGTGGATCGATTCTATGATTGCGCTAAGCTGGATGCGAGGGGATGCATTGAGATGAAAGGAATTTGTGGGGAACCGCGTTATGTCTGTACCACCTGAAGTCGTCAGTTGTGGTGGAACGGACCAGTACTACCCGGCATCTCCTTTCGAGCAAGAGCGTCCCGGATCAGGACGAATTTTTAACACGAAAGTGTTTTATGCCGGGGTCCATCAAGACTTCACTGACGTATTTCCGTCACGGAAATACGTCATAGAACATAATACAAAGAAAGAAACCAGAAGAAAAAGTTCCACAAACATGCAAAATTTGGAAATCGAACCCACGACCTCTCGGTCCGCGACGATAGATCGCCGAGCGTTTAACCCATTGCGCCACAAACGCATTTGCAGAGAGCTACACAGACGCGCCTTATATATCTAACACTCCTCCGTGTACCCGCGCTCTTGCTCGGGGCGGTGCCGCCGCCTACGAGCAGAAAAGAGAAGTACTGCATTATGACACTAGACAGTTTTAGCAGAGCGTTGCTTACGCTCCGCTCCGCTAACGTTTCACGCACACCACTGGTTGCATGAACTGCGTTGATTTGGCTTATTTGACAAGTGCGTCTGCCAGAGACGCCGGCCACGCGCGCTCAGCGCGGCTGTAAAACGGCAAAGCAACCAGTAGACGCACCCTAACGCTCCGCTCAAATGGCTTCGTAGCGGACCGTGGGCAGCGTTCTTCGTTCCGCTGCCGATATGAGCGTTGTGCGCACGCGCATTAGCGCTCCCGCTAGCGTTCCGCTGAGCGGCTCTGCGCGAATCGTTCGGACACGACGGTCTGAGCGGAGCGGACCGTGAACGCTCTGCTAAAACTGTCTACTAACGCGCACCGACAGTGAACGCTTCGGTGGTCTCAGCACTACGACGCCTCGATGCCAGCATTCGAAGGGACACTGGCATCAAGAAGCACTACCAACGCCACCTAGGTGGCGTTCACCGTACTCAGCACAGCGGAGCGTGGCCTCCGCAATTAGCTCTGAAAATGTTTCTGAGGTTGATCGCGGAGGCTGCAATTACGACGCGCTGTACGCGCTGATTTGACTCGGTGACGATTCAGTTACGTGCTTTGTCTGGCGCGTTGTATTAGTGTGTCAGTTACGTGCTTCGTCTTTCGCGTTGTGCTAGCGTGTGCAGCGTAGTGCAGCTTCCATAGGCACGACGGTTGCTCATGGTCATCGACGTTGGTAGTCGTGATGGAGGAGACGTGCCACCAGGCGTCAGCGTGGGTGCATCAACGCCTAAGGGCGCTTTAGCCACAAAACACCAATAGACATTATATATCAATGTGCAATAAACATTACACTACTTCTGTGAAGACACGCTTCACTTTCGTGTTCTATACCGATTCCTATATAAGAGGGATCAACCACATTTTTTGCTCAACTGGCCATTCATGCTGTCACATAATTGGTTCCATTGCATAGTGCGGAGCTCGCTAGAGTAGTCCTGAATCTCTTTCTCTAGGGCGGCGAGTTCGTGGCGCAGCGTGCGGTTGATGTTATTCTTTAGCCATCTCTGCTGAAGGTCTTGATGAGTTTCCCATAGACCTAGGAGTTTTGAGTCTGGCACGGGGCCTTCCTCTTCTTCGGTGCCATGGTTGTGGCATTATCCACATCCTGGATGAGCTCATTTGTCAACACAGTGAGCTCTGCTATATTGGTGAGCTGTTTGCGGTTTCTTACATATCGGAATACATCCCATTTGGTGTATGGAGTTGGCTTCATTTTCCTTTTGTGACCTTTGGAAGCAATAGCGATAAGAACGAGATAGTGATTGCTCCCAAGACTAGTTTTGGTGTTATCCCAAAGAGCCCCATTGGCATTTTTGACGAAGCATAAGTCGGGTGTGGTATTCCGGCTTACACTGTTGCCGATGCGCGTGGGCCTACCTGAGTCGGTGATGAGTGTAAGTTCTAAGTCACTTGTCACTTAATATAGCGCACTGCCTTTCCTTGTGCAGTTTTGGTATCCGCAGACTGTGTGCGGAGCGTTAAATTTAGTCTCCTGCAATAACGAGTTGTTCCTTCTCTGCGGCTTTACAGGCTTTTTTTAAGGAGGGCAATAACTCTGTTGCTTTTGTCTTTCGGGGAGCTGTAGAAGTGAAGGATGAATACACATCTGTGTAATTTTTTTAACACGAAAGTGTTTTATTCCGGGGTCCACCAAGACTTCACTGACGTATTTCCGTCACGGAAATACGTCATAGAACATAATACAAAGAAAGAAACCAGAAGAAAAAGTTCCACAAACATGCAAAATTTGGAAATCGAACCCACGACCTCTCCGTCCGCGACGATAGATCGCCGAGCGTTTAACCCATTGCGCCACAAACGCATTTGCAGAGAGCTACACAGACGCGCCTTATATATCTAACACTCCTCCGTGTACCCGCGCTCTTGCTCGGGGCGGTGCCGCCGCCTACGAGCAGAAAAGAGAAGTACTGCATTATGACACTAGACAGTTTTAGCAGAGCGTTGCTTACGCTCCGCTCCGCTAACGTTTCACGCACACCACTGGTTGCATGAACTGCGTTGATTTGGCTTGTTTGACAAGTGCGTCTGCCAGAGACGCCGGCCACGCGCGCTCAGCGCGGCTGTAAAACGGCAAAGCAACCAGTAGACGCACCCTAACGCTCCGCTCAAATGGCTTCGTAGCGGACCGTGGGCAGCGTTCTTCGTTCCGCTGCCGATATGAGCGTTGTGCGCACGCGCATTAGCGCTCCCGCTAGCGTTCCGCTGAGCGGCTCTGCGCGAATCGTTCGGACACGACGGTCTGAGCGGATCGGACCGTGAACGCTCTGCTAAAACTGTCTACTAACGCGCACCGACAGTGAACGCTTCGGTGGTCTCAGCACTACGACGCCTCGATGCCAGCATTCGAAGGGACGCTGGCATCAAGAAGCACTACCAACGCCACCTAGGTGGCGTTCACCGTACTCAGCACAGCGGAGCGTGGCCTCCGCAATTAGCTCTGAAAATGTTTCTGAAGTTGATCGCGGAGGCTGCAATTACGACGCGCTGTACGCGCTGATTTGACTCGGTGACGATTCAGTTACGTGCTTTGTCTGGCGCGTTGTATTAGTGTGTCAGTTACGTGCTTCGTCTTTCGCGTTGTGCTAGCGTGTGCAGCGTAGTGCAGCTTCCATATGCACGACGGTTGCTCATGGTCATCGACGTTGGTAGTCGTGATGGAGGAGACGTGCCACCAGGCGTCAGCGTGGGTGCATCAACGCCTAAGGGCGCTTTAGCCACAAAACACCAATAGACATTATATATCAATGTGCAATAAACATTACACTACTTCTGTGAAGACACGCTTCACTTTCGTGTTCTATACCGATTCCTATATAAGAGGGATCAACCACATTTTTTTCTATACAGCTGTACAAGTGGTGTAAGGAATTTTGTCTTCCTCCAGATCAATCTGCATTGCCCTAAGGTTGCGTTGTATCGCAACTACCATAGAACGTCTGTTGTCGGCTTTCATTAATTATTTGAACGTGGTATACTCAGTTATCTTGACTTGCGTGCCTGTTTCCGGTAAGGCTACAACATCTACCTTGGCATCAAAGCTAGCGAGTAGGAACTGCGATGCTGCACGCTTTTCCTTAAAGGATCTGCAGTTCCGTTATATAATCTTAATAGTTTCAGTCATCTTTCTTGGCGTACGATTCGGCCCTTACCGGCAGTACAGATGTCATTTTGAAGCCCTAGTGTTGAGCACTTTGGTGGCTGTGGTGGCAAGTTGTTCGTGTTCCGGGTTTTGTGTAAGGCAGGCACTGGGTATATTCAGCTCTATATACAGCGCCTATCCTGGTAAGCTCGTGGGCTACCATCTGCTGAAATTCCGTGGTGGATTGTGATAGGAGACTGTCCTAGCTAGCTGAGCAATTGCTCCTTTTAACTTACCTACTCTGCCCGTAGAGGTTGAGGCTTTGGACTCCTTGGGTGTGTCCCGCACTGACACTTTGCGTTTTTTTTTTTGTCGGCTCTGCCTCCATCCATTCAAGCTCATCTTTCCGAACACAGGCCACTATTTCGCGTGCGGCCGGCGCCATAGAGGCGCTTCCAATTGGCTGCCTACTTTCTAGGGCCCTGATTTTGGCATTGACTGCCTCTAGATGTTGTCTCAGTGCTTTAATCTCTTCAGCGAGCTCCCTCATCTGGTTTGTGTCCTGTTGAGGTCGTGTGGGCGTGGGCTTGGGCTCGGGATTGGCTCACCAGGCGACCTTCCTCGATACCGCCTGGTCACTGCGTTGTTTGGAGTTGGAGCGATTGCGAAGCTAGCTGCTGCTCCGGCTGGGCTGCCTGCTGCCACTCCTGCTATTTGAAGCTTCGCGCTGATCAGAGCGCATGGAAGGGCGGCTTTGGCGCATGGCGTCTCGGTAGCTCGTTCCGCTCTCTGTGCACGCGCCAGGTGCGTTTTGTGCGTCGCTCGCGGGTGGCGCTGCTGTGGTCGACATGGTCGCGCTTTCTTTTTTTCCCTCTGCGGCTGTTTTATTGTGCTGCGCAGGTGCATAGAAGCGATAGCGGCAGCTGTGAGCACTAAGGTCCCTATATAAGAAAACTACCGCCAACCTTTGATCAACGCCGCTTCGCTCTCTCACGTATCTCCGATTGGACGATGATAGCGCGCGCTTTGACTTCTTATTTTTTCCCACCTCCGAGCCGTGTTGAATGTACCGTCTCCGGCGGCGGCGGCGGCGGCGCGCACCCGGTCTGAAAGTTTCAACGTGGACGTTCTAGGGCCGCCACCGTCCGCTTGCTTTCGCAAGCAAAAAATAAAGAAAGAAAAACAAGCGCTTTAGGAGAGGAGACGAAGGAGGGAAGAGTAGATGGTGGTACTTTTCTTATATAGGGACTTTAGGGAGCACCGGTAGGGTGACCGCCGCGGCAGATGATGCAACGCACCTTGCACGCTGCCTCAGCTCCCCGTGGCGGCGTCTCATGTTCTTCGTCGCTGCAATGGCGGCATCGCTGTCGCCTTGGGTCCGGACAGACATCGGTGCGATGGCCAATCCGGCGACAGCTAAAGCAGGCTTCAATCCGTTCGCGGAATGGATGCATAATAAAGGCTGATCCCCAAAAGCGGACGTGCTTGGGTAATGTTTGTCCGGCAAAGGTCACCACAATATGGCGAGAGGATCCTATCCTTCTGCTCTAGCGATTTCCAATCCTGGATTTCTTGTGCACATTTGCTTGAATATGTCGGCGTCAGTCTGGTCTGATTAAGCTAATCGATAACGCCTTTCAGGGAATTTTCTGTGGCCGGTGCGTACGTCAGAACGACACATTCCTGTTGCTCCATTTAAAGGCATTTGATGTTATAATAAGCTTCAGCTCTTACCCTCGATGGGGTGCTGATCAGCGCAGTGTTGCTAGTAGGGTGTACTCTCACTTGATCTTCTTGCAACGATTCATCCAGGTTAGCTTGGGTGGCGGCACACACTGTACGCAGAATCTTCGCTGGGCCGTAAGATAGCAGGTTGATCGCGCACTGTGGGCGAATGATGATCTTGTAATCTTCGGCAGCGGAGCTTCCTTCGGTAACGACGGCGGGCTAGCGCGAAATCTCGGTGCGCTGCTTGGCGTACTACTTGGCGTCCCTTTGTTCTCTTCGGCAGCTGGCTGCGTTTCGGCGTTAGTTTTGGGTCGGGCATATCACCGCTGCGTGTCAAGAGTGGTCCAAGTGCCGTCGTTCAGTTCTTCGTCGGTGATGGTTTTCCCATCCACGACCGTTTCCATTCTGCGGAATCTTCGGATCGCCGGGGTAATGCAGTCGTGTCGCCGTGTTGTCCCGCCCACGCCGGCGCCGTTAGACTTCATGATGAGAAGAGCAAGAAGTGAACGCGTCTTCTCTCCACAGCTGCTACGAAGCGTCCTTCCGCGCGGAAACATTTCACCAAAGCAACTGTAATGCTTTCACATACCCACATGTAAGCAGTCTTAATTGCCTCTGTAATTTTTGTGAACAAGACTCCCGTTTGGCGGCCAAAATATCACGCGTTTTTTTCAAGGATTTTCGCTGTCCCTCAGTATTGGCTTTCTTTTAGTTTTTTTGTGCTTTCAGTCTCAAGCAGCAGTACTAGAAGATTTTATGCCACAGATTTAACCGAATATATTAAGGGAGGTATTGTGATAATATATTCCTCTGTATAGTATAGAGAGAAAGGGGAATAAGCCATAAGAACATATAAGCATGAAACTTAACAACTCTACGCGCGCTGTATAGCTAATAAACAGCGTCATGAGGACATTAGTAGTGCGTTGAAACGTAAACATATCAAATACCCTCATCGATGTTTGGGAGCTCACCTGTGCGCAGCCAGCCATCACCGTCGACAGCAGCAGCTGTTGCCTCGCAGTGATTGTAGTAACCTACCATGATGTACGGCGAGCGCACCATTATTTCACCGCGTTCCAGAGGAGGCAGCGTCCTCTGTGACTTGGTATCAATGATCTGCGGGGCCACAATATAAGCAATCAGCCTTCTATTAGCTTCGTTTACTTGCCTTTAAATCCTTTCATAGATCATTGCATAATAGAGAAAGAGAACTACTAAAGAAAATCGATCGTACCAAGGCACGGTTCTCAACAGACTAGCATTAATTTACTCAAGATGATCACGATGATGCAGGAAGCGACTGATTCATACATTATTCACATGGACACAAGATACAGAAGCTCACACGACCCGCCAGGGTGGCTCAGTCAGCCAAGGCGTTGCGCTGCTGAGCACCAAGTAGCGGGATCGAATCCCTGCCACGGCGGCTGCATTTCGATAGAGGCGAAATGCATAAACGCCCGTGTGCTTGCGTTGCAGTGCACGTTAAAGAGCCCCAGGTGGCCCAAATTAGTCTGGAGCCCTCCACTACGGCGTGCCTCATAAGCAGAACTGGTTTTGGCGCGTAAAACCCCAGAAAGATGAAGAACAGAAACCCTCACTGCGTCAAATATAGTGTCAGGTGGACGCAAGTGCCCGAGAAGAAAACAAAAAAATGCCTTCCTTATCTGAAATGAATAACCAGCTCCGCATCAATCTCAAATTACGCCGCGCAAGATCTCACAAGTAAGAATATAGCAGATTTTAGACAAAAATTTTATGCCACAAACAGTGTCCAGTTCAATAAAATATGGTTCAAGTAAGAGCCCCATTGAATACATTGCGCACATTTTATTGGGGCGTGAATTTCAGTTGCAATTTCTGCAAATATACAGTGAGGTGCCGTTTATCGCCCTCGTGATGATATCGTCATATCGTGACGAAAACAATTTGTATTGGCAGCGCTGGGAGCGCGCCACACCTAAAGTCCCTATATAAGAAAAGTACCGCCATCTACTCTTTCCTCCGCCGCCTCCTCTCCTAAAGCGCTTGCTTTTTTATTTACTTTTTGCTTGCGAAAGCCAAGTCGACGGTGGACGCACCTAGAAAGTCCACGTTGAAGCTTTCAGGCCGGGCGCGCGCTGCCGCCGCCGCCGGCGACTGCGGCTGCGCAGAGGACTTTCAACATGGCTCTGATGCGAAAAAAAAAAATATAAAGAAGTAAAAATCGCGCGCTATCATCGTCCAATCGGAGATACAGGAGAGAAAGAAGCGGCGTTTTTCAAAGGATGGCGGTACTTTTCTTATATAGGGACTTTAGCCACCCTCTGCGCCTGGCTTCTAGACGTTCCACGGCGCGGAACACATGCTTTGCGTCACTTTTTCTGAAATCTAATTATGTGATAAGGTCAGGAAGCAGCGATGTCTTCTGCGCTCTACGATTCCACGGCGACTGCAGAAGTGGTACCTTGCGCTGTCTCCCGCGTTCCGGTACGCGCGCGGTTGAAGCGACCGAACAAGGAGTCTGGCAGATTAAAAAAGACGCGCGTGCGCAGTACGTGCTCTCGAGCTTACGCGCGCAGCCGTCAGAAGGCGCAGCGATGCAGTTTAGTCGCCGCTCCCGTGGTCTCTAAAATTTTGCACTGGACTGTACGATGTAAAGATGCACTGGTGCCGTGCTTTGTAAGGCCACTCATTACATGGTAGTAACATTTGGGGTCAATCTTAAAAATGGGTCCGCCATGTTGCTCCGCACTGCACCAAACGGCAAACTGACAGCGTCACGCGACGGCACTATCACGAGTTCACCAATCTCTATAAAACGGGGGTCCCTAACTCACATCCAATACCGCACCACTTATATACAATAGATACACTTAAGGGCGGCATAGCGGCATAGCGGCATACTAACGGGAGGGAGAGGAGTTGATTTTGGAAATATGACCACAAGTGCAGCAAGCCCCAAAACACGGCTCAACAACATCCTCAACAACTGAAAACGCGACAAACCAGTGGCATGTCTTGTTGATACCCTTTCAATGTCCGCACTGATCTGATTATGAATGAATCTTTATACATTGGATTATTGATTACTTGAACAATCGCGAACAGTAGGTTGTGATCGACGGGCATCAATCGGACTGTCTACCGCTGACACCGGGAGTACCGCAAGGAAGCGTACTCGGACCATTACTTTTCGTTTTGTACATTAATGATCTTGTAAGTGCAGTGGACTCAAACATGAACACCAGACTATTTGCTGAAGATTGTGTTTTGTTGAGAGATAAAACTTCCCATAACGATCAGCTCGAACTTAAAGTAAGGTTCGAGCTTAAAGGACATTTCAGATCCGTGCAATATGTGGGAAATGCTCCTGAATACGGAAAAAGTGTCATCTTACGAATTACACGCATAAAGAACCCACTATATATAAAGCCCATTGATTAGCTAGTTTCGTCCGTCTTACAAAAAATTACTAACTACAAATACTTGGCTGTCACCTAAAAATATATCATGGAACATTCATATGGACAACATTTTTGCTGCACCCTTTCGTAAACTCTGCCTACTCCGACACAAATTAAGAAACACCCCGGCTAGTGCAAAACTTCTGTGCTACATATCCTTTATTGGGCCTCTACTTCAGTATGCATGTATAATCTGGGATCCCTATGGGGCTCTTGCGTTGCCCAGGGGGCGCTGCAAAAATGGTGCTAAAAAGCGCCCTCAATCCGAAACTGGGTAGTACCAAGCTCGGTCGTCTGCTTCGGCAAGCACGTTTACAATATGGACCCGCCACTTTCGGTTGTGTTGTACCACGGCTTGCAGCGAATATCGGGCGCCCAAGATTTTTCCGTGGGTGGCGTGCTGCGTAAAGGCAAGAAATTATGCAACCCGAATACGTGTACGCAGTTCGAGAATTAAGCGGCGAAGTTTTCGCGCGGTGTCAATCGCAAGTGAAGCGAGTCACGCTCCTGCGAAGTTGAACTTCAGGTAAGGTTTGCATGCTGCTAGATTCAGGCGCACAAACGCGAGGAAATGCTTTCTATAAATGAATTCACAGCAGCGATAAGCAGACATGTGTACGGAACTGCTCGAGCGCACGATCGTACGCGCCGCGACGGCAGCGATCTTTCGACATGCCGCGAAACAGCAGGTCTCCAGCAATCTTTGTTTACTTCTTGCCGCTAGACAAGTAGTTATGCCTGCGTTGTAGTAGTGGCCATCTGTCTAGCAATTGATAAATAACTGATGCAATGCATATAAGCTCGCACTAACGTACGTACGTGCGAATCGCGCTGCAGCGCGCGCTCGTGCACTGCTCGCTTGATGTAGCTTTTAATGACAGCGCTCGAACATCGATGTGCTGTAATCAATACTACCTTGCTGTGCTGCCTCAACGTGCTGGCTTGAGGTCAAGGATGAGCACATTCAACTCTCTAACCTGTGCTGCTCGTAGTGGGGTAGTGAATTGTCACCGAATCAGCCCGACCATTTGTGGTCATTTGCACACACTTGGTCACTTAACCACTTCGCACCGGTCGAATTGTTAATTGTCGCTGTGGCCGGGTCTCGGATCGTGAATCACCAGCCATGCCTGCTGCTATGTCGGTCTCCCATTTCTCTACCAAGCGCGACGAACTGCACTTATCCAGCGCGCCCGACGCTCCGCAGCGTGAGGCCTTGAAGAAAAACGGTAGAATCTGATGTTGGGATTCAGGCCATCTTGTTCATGGCAGCCCACGACGCAGCAATAACGACGGTGACGCTTTTTCGAGGCTGAGCTAGGTCTCTCCGGATCGGCGTCGCCGATGTCTTCTGCTTCCAGCATTACGTCCAACGGCACACGGAGAGTCCGTTTTTGTAAAACTATAGGCTGCGGCCTGCTCGCAGCCTGGTCGCCATGGTCTGTGAGAAGCGACGAGTCTTTTCGCACTCGAAACAGGGCAGAAAAAAGTGCGAATCGACGCAAAACGCGGGCTAGAAACGTGCTTCGCCACAGCCAGGGCTCAATACTATCCAAGCTGGTACTACCCAGATGACGTTTTTCGCCGCCACCAGGCGCCGCTACTACACCTCAAACTCCAGTGCAAGACGCCCATACTGAAGTTAACATTAAATGCTCGAAACAATATAGAGAAATGCAGTTGGATTTATTTTTCTAAATTTTCGCAGTACATTTCTCCCACCGAAATTATGCAAACAAATGATATACAGTTACCACCTTTACGAAGAAGAAAATTGCACCTCGACTTTCTTTCGACACTTATAAGCAATTAATTAATTACTGAGACCTCAATATATCCTAAACCCTTAACAACTAGACACACCCGGCACCACCAACCTCACACTTCAAACCCATATTTCGCACGTACTGAGGAGTTCAAGTATTCCTTTTTTCCACGTGCTATTAACGACTGGAACTTGATGCCGTCCCCAAATTGACGTGTGGTAGTATTTTTTTTCTTGTGTTTATTCAAATGCTTGTGTGATACCCTGCTTGGACCTGTGCAAGGTCTACAGTATCGCATGAATAAATAAATAAAATAAATAGCACGCTCAGCGACAATATTTGGAAAAGGGCACGTGTTTGAGACCCCCGCCATGAGGCCTGAAGTGTTACGCCATACGCCACTCCTGTACAGCAGTCAGCTGCAAAGTCCACTTAATGTTCGAGCCGGCTTTTGTGGCGCAGACTACATGCCTTGTGTTTAGATAGATGATGTCGCAGGCCAGCTTATCTTTTCGCATGTCAACTTAATGAGGACAACTGCGGCTTGAAAGTTGGTGGAGAGCACCCATTACCTTTAGTTGCATTATAAGAATTTCCAGCGCAAAAAAAAAACATGATAACGAAGGACGCAAGTGTACAGAAAGACGCTGTCCACTTTCCTTCCATAGGTTTCTTTTGCGCTGGAAATTCTTATAATACCAACTATCGGAACTTTCAGCTCTGAACCCATTCACTTTTTTGGAGTGTTGATTTTTGGCACAATCGAAGTTTCTGTCACGAAACATTTAGCATGCTCGGTGGTTGCGGAAGATGTGAAGGAGCCCTGATGTACCGTGTAATTGAACAGGAATATTTAGGTGGTGTGGTAAAAGAAATAAGGAGGATAAGCAGAATGGTCAAAGTAAAAATAATTCTCTAAAGCCATACAGACAGTATTATTCTACATTACCTTGACCTGCGTATCAGGAACAGGAAAGCCCACGCTGTCGAAGTATAACTGACCAGCTGGGGAGAAGCAGACGTCCCCACTCGCCTCAGACAGGCCGTAGCTGTTGCTGAATTCCGCAGGTTTGAACGCGGAGATCACGAGCTCTGCCGTGCTCTTCGGCAGACTTGCTCCTAAGCTGACCACCGTCCTCAGTGAAGGAAGCCTTGTGGCCGTAGCCGCGACTGCACTTGCCAGTAGATTCAGCACTGAAGGGGTCGTCATAAGAAGGGACACCTGAAATGTCCATGGGAATGATTTCGTCTGTCACAAAATACATTTCACCGAATTCCGCACCAACTTTTTGTAAAAGAGATTTTTGTACTTCTTGGTGGCATGTCATTCAGAAGATGGTTTTGCTACGGATGATGTTATCGAGGTAGACTGGGACAGCAATTATTCTGCCTAAACATTTCTTTCCGCGTTACGAAGCATGTCAACGTTAATGCATTAGCGCCCCTCGCGAAATTTCGCTACAATGCTCAATAGCAGCTTGTCCTTCTGGGTAAGCTAATTCTTGAGATGGGCGTGAAGAATGCAGTTTTTATGGCGAATGTATCGGTGCAAGTAGGAACATTGCAAAATCTGATGTGCCTGTTTTCAGTTTCGCAGAGAAACGTGATCACTAATGCAGTTCATATTGTCACCCAGCTATTACAGCTAGAATAGTTCACCAGCAACAGATAGGCAAAAAAACACGTCAGCCTTTAATAATGGCTGGACCTCGGAGAGCGCGCGCGCAACCACGAACTTCGTCGTTTTCGCCTCAAGGGGCCAGTGTCACCACGTGCCAACTTATTTCGCGTCATTGCTCCCCTCTCAAAAGCGACCGACCCGGTCGCTTTTGAAGGAGGGTGAACCCTCCTTCAAAAATTCAAGCGTGGAACGGGAAGTACAACGGCGGAGGATCACCGGAAGGCACATAGACCTGAGGTGGTCCCCTACATCCATAAACTCTCCCACAATCTGAAGAAGGTGGCAAGTAGGCACGGCGTGCCAATATGTTTTTCTGCCCCTAACAAGCTGGGAAAGTTGTGCCCACGTATCTGCAACACCAGTAAACGTGGATGCCAGAAGAACCACCAACCGCCGTTCGTTAAATGTTTCACTGGAGTGGTGTATTGCATTCCCATGTCTTGTGGGATGTTTTACGTCGGCGAAACTGGTCGCTGTGTCAATGACCGTTTAGGGGAACACGCTCTAAAACTGAAAAAACGAGATGACAAATACGCACATATAGTTGCGCACGTTAGCAAGTGCACTGATTGTGTGGCCCGGTTAAAGGAGACGACGATTCTAGGAAAGAGTAGTGACAAGACAGCGCGCATCAGTTTGGAAGCCTACCACATCAGGAAGTTCCGTAGCAAGTGCTTCAGCACCCGTGCCCTTGCTCTCTTTGACGCTGAATTTTATCTTCTGGATGCGGCTATCGGGAGTTCAGATTAGAAAGAAAAATAATTGTTTGCGTCTTGTTGCGCTTGGTTGGCTGTTTTTGCGCTTGCGTTGTTGGCACTATGTTACCCTTGTTATGTTCCCCTTTCCCTTGCTTCACTCTGGCATATATAAGGTGTGCTATCCTTCACAATAAAACCAGTTGTTAGTCAGCGCCTGTGTGTCCGTGTCTCCCTTCTTGTGGTCGTTTGTTTGCGCTGTTACCCAAAGTTTCTTGATTGGGCTCAGCAGTCTGATGCGCAACGAGCATTACTAGCCGCAGCTCACCGTCGACGCCGGGCGGGCTCGTCATAACGAGGCGAACAGACTGCCACGAAGACCCTGTTGTGCGTGGTGCCCAAATTGGAGCTACTCTTGAGCCGCTCCACCAGATTACGCTGTGACTGTGCTGCATGTGCCGCGCAGGCCTCTGACTTTTTCAATTTCGACACCGACGGCCCCAGTACAAGGACCGCTTCATCTCCAGCAACCCCCTATGCATCCCGTCTCCATTATTATTTATCACCTTTTTGTGTGTCAGCCATGTAAAAAAACTCGATTAAATTATGGGGTTTTACGTGCCAAAACCACGATCTGATTATGAGGCACGCCGTAGTAGGAAAAGGGGAGGCGCTAAACACACTCAGAAAATGCAAAACATCTAGGGAAGACAGATGTGTCCAAATCCTTTTGGATACCAACCCACACCGCCGACTCAACGGGAGAGGACAAACATAACGCAGCGGCATACAAGGTAGCTCGAGGACTCACTTTCCGAGCTGCGACTAACGTAGACACCTGGACGGGGCCCTCCGAAGTATGGGAATGGGAAGACAGATTGACCAGCACCAACGACATCACCAACCATTAGAAGATGGAAAGATGCACTTATCTACCACCCCGTCGACAACTGAATAGACCACAGGCTGTCTAAAGGCGACAACTACATAGCCAATCATACGCTATTTATCCAGAAATACGCAAAACAGATAGATGCAAAGTCTGTGGCACCAGAGACAAGCTAGAACACATGCTATGAGAATGCCATAGACAAATACATGATAATGAGAGCGAGACCTCCACTGATGGCCTCCGCGCGCGATGGTAGGCCTCGCTGCTCAGCTCGAACCTGGAAGAGTGGGCAGACCAGCGGGCCAAGGAAGCCGCCGGGAGACAACTCTTTGGCGTAACTGCGGCAGTTGCTCAGCCGGACTCGCCGGACGCGAATCGTTCTGATTCGAAATAAAGTTTTTCTCACTCACTCACTCATGTAGGGAAAGGAAGCTTACCACTGCGCACATACTAAAGCTTCATCATCATCATCAGCCTATATTTATGTCCACTGCAGGACGAAGACCTCTCCCTGCGATCTCCAATTACCCCTGTCTTGCGCTAGCGTATTCCAACTTGCGCCTGCGAATTTGCTAACCTCATAATCCCACCTGACTTTCTGCCGTCCTCGACTGCGCTTCCCTTCTCTTGGTATCCATTCTGTAACCCTAATCGTCCACCGGTTATCCATCCTACGCATTACATGGCCTGCCCAGCTCCATTTCTTCCGCTTAATGTCAACTAGAATATCGTCTACCCCCGTTTGTTCTCTGATCCACACCGCTCTCTTCCTGTCTCTTAACGTTACTCCTAAGATTTTTCGTTCCATCGCTCTTTGTGCGGTCCTTAACTTGTTCTCGAGCTTCTTTGTTAACCTCCAAGTTTCTGCCCCATATGTTAGCACCGGTAGTATGCAATGATTGTACACTTTTCTTTTCAATGACAGTGGTAAGCTCCCAGTCAGGATTTGGCAATGCCTGCCGTATGCACTCCAACCCAATTTTATTCTTCTGTAAATTTCTTTCTCATGATCAGGGTCCCCTGTGAGTAATTGACCTAGATAAACGTATTCCTTTACAGACTCTAGAGGCGGACTGGCGATCCTGAATTCTTGTTCCCTTGCCAGGCTATTGAACATTATCTTTGTCTTCTGCATATTCATCTTCAACCCATTTCTTGCACTTTCTCGATGAAGGTCCTCAATCATTTTTTGTAATTCCTCTCCATTGTTGCTCAATAGGACAATGTCATCTGCAAACCGAAGGTTGCTGAGATATTCGCCGTCGATCCTCACTCCTAATCCTTCCCAGTCTAAGAGCTTGAATACTTCTTCTAAGCATGCAGTGAATAGCATTGGAGAGATTGTGTCTCCTTGCCTGACCCCTTTCTTGATAGGTATCGTTCTACTTTTCTTGTGGAGAACCAAGGTAGCTGTGGAATCCTTGTAGATATTTGCTAAGATATTCACGTATGCCTCCTCTACTCCTTGATTACGCAATGCCTCTATGACTGCTGGTATCTCTACTGAATCGAATGCCTTTTCATAATCTATGAAAGCCATATAGAGAGGTTGGTTGTACTCCGAAGATTTCTCAATTATCTGATTGATGGCATGGATATGGTCCATCGTAGAATATCCCTTCCTGAAACCAGCCTGTTCTCTTGGTTGACTGAAGTCAAGTGTTGTCCTGATTCTACTGGAAATTATCTTGGTGAATATTTTATACAATACTGAAAGCAAGCTAATGGGTCTGTAATTCTTCAATTCTTTAATGTCTCCCTTCTTATGGATAAGTATAATGTTGGCGTTCTTCCAGCTCTCTGGTACACTTGAAGTTGTGAGGCATTGCGTATAAAGGGCCGCAAGCTTTTCAAGCATGATATCTCCTCCATTTTTGATTAAATCTACTGTTATTCCATCTTCTCCAGGCGCTTTTCCCCTGGTCATGTCTTTCAAGGCCCTTCTAACTTCATCGCTAGTTATAGAAGGAGCTTCTGTATCCGGTTCATCACTATTTCGAATGAAAGTAGCTTGGCTGTTTTGGCTACTGTACAGGTCAGTATAGAATTCTTCGGCTGCTTTTACTATGTCATCGAAATTGCTGATGATATTACCATGCTTATCTTTCAGTGCATACATCTTGCCTTGTCCTATGCCTAGTTTTCTTCTTACTGATTTCATGCTGCGTCCATATTTTATGGCTTCCTCAATTTTTCCCACGTTGTAATTTCGAATATTCCTTACTTTCTTCTTGTTGATTAGTTTTGACAGTTCGGCAAATTCTATCTGATCTCTTGAGTTGGACACTTTCATGTTTTGTCGTTTCTTTATTAGGTCCTTTGTTTCTTGGGAGAGCTTCCCTACAGGTTGCTTTGTTGCCTTACCTCCCACTTCAATTGCTGCTTCTGAGATCAGCCTAGTTACGGTTTCATTCATTAGCTCTATGTTATCTTCATCTTCCTGTTCTAAAGCTGCATATTTGTTTGCGAGCACCAGCCTGAATTGGTCTGCTTTCACCCTTACTGCGTCTAGGTTGGCCTCTTTCCTCTTGACTAATTTCACTCTTTCTCTCTGCAAATTGAGAGAAATCCTAGACCTCATTAACCTATGGTCACTGCACTTTACCTTACCTAACACTTCTACATTCTGCACTATGCTTGGATCGGCAGAGAGTATGAAATCTATTCAATTCCTTGTTTCTCCATTAGGGCTTTTCCAGGTCCACTTCCTGGTGGTGCGCTTCCTGAAGAATGTGTTCATTATTCGGAGCCTATTCCTTTCCGCGAATTCCACCAACATCTCTCCTCTTGCATTCCTAGAATCGATGCCGTAGTTTCCAATTGCTTGCTCACCAACCTGCTTTTTGCCCACTTTTGCATTGAAGTCGCCCATGACTACAGTATACTGAGTTTGCACCTTTCTCATTGCTAATTCCACATCTTCATAAAACTGTTCTATCTCCTCATCATCGTGACTGGAAGTTGGGGCGTAGGCTTGTACTACCTTCATTTTGTACCTCCTATTCAGCTTTATTATGACGACTGCTACCCTCTCACTAATGCTGTAAAATTCATCAATGTTGCCCGCTATGTTGTTATGGACTAGAAATCCTACCCCGGATTCTCTCTTATCTGGAAGACCTCTGTAGCAGAGGACGTGGCCGTTAGTCAGCACTGTGTAAGCCTCACCAGTTCTTCTAACCTCACTAAGGCCAATAATATCCCAGGAAATGCCTGATAATTCTTCAAATAGTCCTGCTAAGCTAGCCTCACTCGAGAGGGTGCGCGTGTTGAACGTTGCCAGGTTCAGATTCCATTGGCGGCCTGTCTTGACCCAGAGATTCTTAGCACCCTCTGCCGCGTAGCAGGTCTGACCGCCGCCTTGGTCAGGTGCTCCGCAGCCACTGGGAACTGAGGGCCATGGTTTAATTGTCGGAGTCATCAGGGAGGTAGTGGCCGAATACTGCACCAGGGAGGCCAATTCCTGTTCTGGTGAGGGAGTGACTTTGATGAAGCTTAGTGGGCCTGCCTAGTTTGGTTGCACCTGAACTAGTATAGCCCCACTAGCTCTCGGCAATATGTATTTTTTTTCTTTGCCGGTGTCAGGCACCACTCCAAGCCTGAAAATGTAGTGGAATGGAGCAGGATTCGAACTTACGACCTTCAGATTTGAAGTCGGGTGTTCTACCTCTACTCCACGCCACCGCATGGAGTAGAGGTAGAACTCCACGCCACCGCATACTAAAGCTTACCAACATTCAAACGCCGTTGGACTTAGGTGGCTACTGCTAAGACGCTGTAGAGGCAGCAGCATCGGTGTTGCATGAGAATTACGTAGACGCTCGCGCCTACACGAGGCACGAGCGGCTGGCAGGCTCCAGCACGGGCTTATCACCAGTGCCGACAACCGCATGGCCGCCATCGAATCCCACCTTACCACCCTAGACACCAGGGTCGCGGTCCTAGAGCCCCGCCAGAGCACGACTGAGGCCACCCACGCACACCTCTCGCTCCCCGCCCCACTCACCGCGGCACTCATACCAATTCCGTCTGGTGACCCCGCCATCCATCATGGCCAGACACCCCCCGCACCTTAATCTCTAGCAGTGGAACTGTCGGGGGTTCCACGGAAAGCGGAGTACCCCGCAGCTCCACCTCCAAAACATCCCTCCCGACACTCTCCCTTCCGTCCTAGCACTCCAGGAACCCCTAGCTCTCGTGAAGCTGCGCGACTACACCTCTTTTCTTCCTTCTTCTGAGGCCCACCCAAACGTTGCCACGCTGGTACACCATAACCTTGCTGCCATGCTGCACCAGCTGGACGTTTCAGGCTGTACCCATCTACTCCTAGAAATCTATCGCTGCCGTCTCACTGAGGCAAGCCTTTTCGTTCTCAATATGTACAGTCCTCCCAACTCCCCTTCAGCCCCTCTACTCCTCGTCCTCCGTAAAGCGCTCTCCTGTGCTGGCCGCAACGCCCTGCTCGTTCTGGGCGACTCCAACGCACCCCATACGAGCTGGGGCTACCCCCCGAACACCCGAAAAGGCCACTCACTCTGGACTTTCATCCACAACGAATGCCTTTCCGTCCTTAATGCCTTCGCTCGCCCCTCCAGTGTCCAACGAGACACCAACCTGGAGATTACCCTCGCCAAAAATGTAGCCGATCCGACCTGGTCTAATACGCGAGCCTCCCTTGGTAACGATCACTACATCCTCTGCACAACTTTCCCTCTCGCCTTCCTTGCTCACCGCTCGCTACTTGTCTGACCCAGGTAGGTGACTGGGACCGCTTCCGTTCGACTCGTCTCTCTACTTTCTCCTCTGCTACACCTATCACCTATCACCGATCTCTGTGCCTGGACTAAGACCCTTTTGGCGGACGTCCATATTGGCACATGCACACTTCCTACAGCGCCGCTCTCTACCACGGCAGACAGCCGTCTACTACACCTTTGGGAGGCCTATCATGCTATCGACAGCCAGGGGCAGGCTCAGAAACAGAATCGCCGCCTGCGCCTCCGTTTGGCCCGGCTCGCGTCGGACATGGAGGAGCACTGCTCCTCTCTTCTTCGACAACAGTGGGGCAAGACCAGCGACCTCATGGCCGGCAACCTGGGCCTCCGCGACACGTGGTCGCTTCTCATGATGCTGCTAGACCCTGCACACCCACCAAAACTTTTCAGGGCAAAGATATCTCCCATCTCCTTCACTCCTCCCCACTCACCGATACTGACTTCCTGGGGGCGCTCCGGGTCCTCTACCTCTGCACCGACCCCCCTACACCTCTTCCTGCCTACACCGGCTCCCCCAACCCCGACCCTGAAGCGGACATCTCCCTGGGAGAGGTTCGTGCGCCGCTACTCACGCTCCGCACCACCTCGGCCCCGGCGGCGGACCGCATCACAAACAAGGCACTCTGAAACCTAGATAACGCCTCCCTCGAAGCCCCTACTGACCTTCTCAATACACATTGCCAGGCTGGTACTCTTTCTTCCTCCTGGACCCATGCACGTGTCTCTTTCATCCCCAAACTCGGTAAGCCTATTGCCCCCGAGCAACTCCGCCCCATCTCTCTCTCCTCTTGTCTCGGCAAGCTGTTGGAGCACGTTATCCTGGCCCGCATCCAGACCTATCTGCGTCATCATGACCTATATCCGGACTCCATGTTTGGCTTTCGTCCCCAGTTGTCCACCCAGGATGTCATGCTCCAGCTTTCACAGGTTGCCCTACACTCCTCCCTCCACAAATACGTTCGAGCTATCCTGGCACTTGACCTTACCAAAGCATTCCACAATGTACGTCACACCGTCATTCTGGACGCTCTCTCCTCCCTTCATGTCGGACCTCGCGTACATGCTTACGTCACCGCTTTCGTCGCCCATCGCACAGCCGAAATCTCGTATGGCCCACTTTTTTCTCCTTCTTTCTCCTTTGGCAGCAAGGGTATCTCCCAAGGCTCCGTCTTCTCCCCTCTTCTATTTAACATCACACTCTTCCCTCTGGCACGTGCTCTGTGCACTATCCCAGCTCTGTCTCATGCTTTCTATGCCGATGACATCACGCTATGGGTGACCACCGGCAATCTTGGCGCCATGGAGACCACTCTCCAGGTGGGTGTGGACACGGTGGCGACTCACGCCCGGTCTATCCGGTTGAACTGCTCGCCGGCAAAATCGGAGCTTCTGCTCCTTTTGCCTCGGGGAATGGCCCCCCTGTCGCCTTCTCCACTCACCGTCTCCCTTGACTGCACACCCCTTCCCATCGTCTCTATCCTCCACATCCTCGGACTCTTTCTTCAGTCCAATGGCAAGCATACCACCTTCATCACTCGACTCAAAAACACTGTACACCAGACCATCCGCCTAACACGCCGCATTGCCAACCGTCACCACGGCATGCGCGAACACTACCTCCGCCGCCTGGTCCAGACCTTCGTTCTCAGCCGCTTCATTTATTTTCTTCGGTATCTATTCCTTTCACGCACCGAGGAAGACAAAGTCAACAGCCTCATTCGCCAGGCGTTTAAGTCGGCCCTGTCTCTTCCCACATCTACTTCGACGAATCGGGTACTGACGATGGGCATCCACAACTCCCTTACGTAGCTGACAGATGCCCATCGCACGGCCCAGCTCCTCCGTCTCTACCGCATCCGTCATGGTCCCGCACTTCTCTCTACCCTTAAGCTCTCCCCTCTTACACCTCTTCCCACCTCACTGCCCATGTATCCCTTCCCACGTCTACACCCTCCTAACCGTTAATCCCCTTCCTAACAATATGCACCCTGAACACCACCCCTCCCGTAGAGCAGCGCGAGCCTCCGCGCTCTGACGTCAGTACGAACGGCAACCCGCCTTGACTTATGTGGATGCCGCCCCGTACCGCCACTACCCATTCCATACCGTTGCAGTCACTGACAACTCTTTCCGACCAAATATTACTGCCTCAGTATACACTTCGACCTCTGTCGAGGCCGAAGAGGCAGCTATTGCCCTTGCCATCACGCAAACCTCCGCGGAATACATTTTCAGTGACTCCAAGCCTGCAGTCAACAACTACGCGGTTGGATGGGTGCCACCCCCGGCCACCGGTATCTTGCGTTCCGACACTGTTCCCTCTCGCCCAATCCAAATCATCTGGGTGCCCGCTCACGCGGCCCATCCTAGCAACGAGGCGGCCAATTCCATCGCTCGCGATTCGACTGATCGAGCAAGCCCGCCCCCGCCAGGAATGGATACGCGCAACGCGCTCTTCACGTACCACGATATCACCTTGCACTACCGCCTCTCTCGTCTCACCTTCCCCCTACCGCACAAATGTCTTTCCCAGCACCACCAACATTTGTGGCGCCACCTTCAGGGCCACACCTTTCTTACTCCCGCACCTCTTGCCCTCTTCCACCCCGGGACGTACTCGCCGGCCTGCGGCTTATGTGACAGCTCCCGCGCCTATTACGATCGCATATTGTTTTCCTGCCCGGCACACTTGCCCCTGCCTCTTGGCACCTAACAAGTCCGCAGCAGTGAGAGGCTGCTTTGTCCAGCACCGAGCCGGATCTCCAACTCCGGCTGGTGACCTGGGCAGAGTACGTCGCGACTAGGAGCGGCCTAGACGCCACAACCTGCAGCCTGAAGGCCGCCAACAACGCTGCTTTTTAAAGTTCTTTACTTCTGGCCTTCTCCATAAACGTTTTCTAGCACCACCGGCACGGGCTAGCGTTCCAAAGGAGATGAAAAAAATTCTACGCTAAGAGATCGAGTGTCGGTTCTTCCTCCCCCGCGAGAGCCCGAGACTTTACCGGTATACGTGGTCGTTCGTCGCCAGTTTGTGACCTCGAACGTGATATTGCCTTACGCCCCTGTGGTAGAGACGACCATGGACCAGGCCAACGCTATGAGAGCTCAATGCCAGAACCCTTCCGAGGAACATGGGGAGCCCTCCTGTTCAGCCATCGCTGTCCGCCTTCCGCAGTACTGGGACCAGCATCCTTCGGTGTGGTTTCTTCAAGCTGAATCGCAATTTCAAGTCACTGGTATCCGCTCTCAAGCCTCAAAGTTTCATTACGCCGTTGCAGTGCTCTCGCCCGCCGCCATTGACGAAGTAGCAGATTTGTTGAACGCCCAATTGTCTACCGCCGCCTATGACGATCTCAAAGCAGCCCTGCTACAGCGCACAGAATCTTCACAGCGTTCTGGCATCCAGCAGCTTGTGTCCGCTGAAGAACTCGGCGACCGACGCCCTAGTCAACTTCTTCGCCGAATCAGGCAGCTGCTCGGAAATAACGCGTGATCCATCGTCGACACGCTATTGCGCGAATTATTTTTGCAACGACTCCCGGATAATGTGCGGATGGTGCTGGCGACAGCCTCTACCTTACCGGACTTGCCACCTTAGCCGACAAATCATGGAAGTAGCCACCCCAACCATTGCAGCCACCACATCGTCTCCGGGTGACAATACAACCGCCCTGTAAACCGTTCCCTGCTCTTCAGCAGCACAATCTCTGCTCGACTCCTTGTGTGAGTGCCTGGAACGCAACATGTGTGGAGCGGAACATCGCCGCACGTCATCTCGTCGCCCACGCAGCCGTAGTTCCAGCAAATCAAGAAGCACGGGCACCCGCAATGAAACATCAACTACAATGTCTGGCGTTTGCTACTACCACCGCCATTTTGGAAACGCCGCTCGTTATTGTCGGCGTCGCTGCGCTTGGCAGGGAAACATGCCGGCCTGCCTCTAAAAGCGGCGAGTGGTCCGGCCAACACACAAGCCACGTTTTCTACGTGACGGACAAAGTTACGAGACAACGTTTCTGAGTCGACACAGGAGCTGACACCAGCATTCTCCCCGCCCACCGCCCTTACCGATCGAAAAGCGACACTTGTGTCGTTTTTGCACGCCATCAATGGCACCAGAATTCCAGTTGTCTCGTCACGCTCCGTCATGCTAAACCTTGACCTTAGACGAGCGTTCCGCTGGATTTTCAGGGTTGCAGACGTCCGTCGTGCAGTCATTGAAGCAGACTTCTTGCACAACTACGGACTTGTCGACGTCCAAAGACAGCGTCTCATCGACTCCGTTACCCAGCTGTCCGTTCCCGGCGTCCCATCATCAGGCACATCACCGATCGCGCCTATTTCTTCTATGTCGGACGAACTTTTCGCCAAACTCATACGCGAGTTTCCCACCTTGACGCGCCTGCCTGACTGGACGCAACCGGTGCAACATGACGTGTGCCATCACATCGTCTCCTCCGGCGCACCAGTCTTTTTCTGACCCCGGGGAACCTGAACCTCCCCGGGGAACCTCTCCGGGGAACCTGAAGACAGCTCGCACGGAGTTCGAACATATGCTTCAACTTGGCATCATCTGCCCTTCCTCCAGTAATTAGGCATCACCACTTTACATGGTGCCTAAGAAGACGGGAAACATGCTGCGATTACTGGGAACTAAACAACGTTACAGTTCCTGATTGCCACCCTCTCACGAACATTCAGAACTTCACGGTAGCGTTGGACGGTGCGACGATCTTTTCTAAGATCGATCTCGTTCGCGCTTGTCATCAACTACCGGTCGCTGAAGAAGACATTCCCAAGACCGCCATCACCATACCCTTCGCTCTTTTTCAATTTCTCCGCATGCCTTTCGGCTTACGGAACGCGGGACAATCCTTTCAGCGTTTCATCGATTCGGTCACCAGAGGCCTGCCTTTTGTTTTCGCATAGATTGACGACAGTCTCGTGGCCAGGTCTTCCGTAGAACAACATCTTCACCACTTGCGGTTGTTGTTTTCACGCCTTGCGAGTAAAGTAATTGTCATCAACGCTGCCAAGAGCGAATTCCGCCAACCGGAACTCGAGTTCCTCGGTCATATCGTTGACGCTAACGGTTTTCAACCACAGCCGTTCAAAATTCGCGTCATCGAAGACCTTCCCCGACCGACCACACTCACCAACTATGCCCATTTCTCGGATTCGCCAATTTCTGCCGCTGATTCATTCCAGATTGCGCAGGACTTATCGGTAGCTAGACACTCTGGTGGTAAACAACCGTAAACAAGTGCTTCAGTGTACTGAAGAGGCCACCGACGCTTTCACAAGAGTCAAGTCTGCCCTCACCGATGCCACGCTGCTTAGACACCCAAAGACAGATGCGCCCACTGACATCGTGACCGACGCTTAAAATACCGCCGTTGGTGCCGTTCTGCAGCAACTCATCGACAATGCGTGGCATCCACTTGACTTTTTCTCCAAGAAAGTGAAGCCTGCGCAGTTCCGCTACAGCGTATTCGGCCGTGAATTATTCGCAATTTACCTGGCTATCAGACATTTTCGCCATTTAATTGAAGGCCTTGCATGTACTGTCTTGGGGGAACGCCAGGTAGCGCAGAGCAGTGACGAGTGGATCACATTGCGCTCCGGTTCTTGAAACGATTTCATGCGGAAATTTCATCGAAACCTACCTAGGAAATATATATTATTTTTTGTGAAGTTGAGGGGATTCGAAGGACACCCTTATGTGGGACTTGGACCCTCTTCACGAGGCCCTATAGACATAAGAAGAAGCGAGTTGAACAGATGGAGCTAGTACAATGCGTTGGCGGGCTAGTTGGTGCGAATCCATAATTACTTGTTTAGCGCAAAAACAACGGACACGTTGTTTTTAAAGGAGGGATACAGTCGCAGTTTCACCTGAAAGGTGAAGCATCAATTGCGATAGCAAATTTGTAGAGAGCTATACGGAGATATTAGCTTTATCAGCTCTATAAACTTGGACATGCAGCAGCACCGGCAACGCGCAGAACTGTTGTCGACGCCGTCGGTGTTTTGCCCGCGTTCGCTCAAAATGCGTGCGGCGTTGGTGACTGTTGCCGGAGCCTCTGATATAAATAGGCACTTGGTGCCGCAGCTAAACGTCGCCTCCCTTCCCTCCCCCTTCCTTCCCTCCCCCACGGCCTCTCGCGCATCGGAAGAAGGCGCGTTTGCTCCACATATATGGTGATTGTAAAGGAGGAAAGAGACGCCTACTTCTGCAGCCCTTAAGCAAGCACGGCGCGGAACGCGCGTTTGTTCTCCGCCGTGCGTTCACTCCCCGTGAAAGAGCGCGTCCCTCGCGCCCTTTCACTCGCACATACAGCGTTCGGCGGCGCGCGGTCACGATTTCATCTCCATTGACGTCATACGGAACCTCACGGCGACGGCGACGGCGACGGCGACGCCGACGGCAGAAATCTGCTTTTGAGTGTCCATATAATTGCTATCGCAATAATATAAAGGAGGGATAAATATAAATATAAATATACAATAAACATAAAGGAGGGATACAATAAAAGTTGTCGCAGTTTCACCCGAAAGGCGAAGCATCAATTGCGATAGCAACTTAGTAGAGAGCTATACGGAGTAAGGATAGTAGTTTTATCCGCTGTACAAACTTGGACATGCAGCAGCACCGGCAACACACAGCACTGTTGTCGACGCCGTCGGCGTTTTGCCCGCGTTCGCACAAAATGCGTGCGGCGTTGGTGACTGTTGCCGGAGCCTCTGATATAAATAGGCACTTGGTGCCGCAGCTAAACGTCGCCTCCTTTCCCTGCCCCCCCCCCCCCCCCACGGCCTTTCGTGCGTCAGAAGAAGGCGCGTTTGCTCTACATATATGGTGATTGTAAAGGAGGAAAGAGACGCCTACTTCTGCAGCCCTTAAGGGAGCACGGCACAGAACGCGCGTTTGTTCTCCGCCGTGCGTTCACTCCCCGTGAAAGCGCGCGTCCCTCGCGCTCTTTCACTCGCACATACAGCGTTCGGCGGCGCGCGGCGACGATTTCATCTCCATTGACGTCATACGGAACCTCACGGCGACGGCAACGGCGACGGCGACGCCGACGGCAGAAATCTGCTTTGGAGTGTCCATATAATTGCTATCGCAATAAAATGATGTCAGTTGAGAGTAGCGCCTTGTCCTGTCGTCTTTCACGTGTCCGTTGTTTTTGCGCTAAACAAGTAATTATAGATGGAGCTAGCCCTAACAACGGCTTAGGTCGGCGGCGCAGCGTGAGGACGCTCGCATGTGCGGGGTGCGGCGACCAGTGTGTGTGCGTGGACTGTCTAACAACCATAAACCGGGCTTTTCGGAAATTCTCTCGCCAAGTAAGAAGCCGAAGGTGAGCGACATGAGACAGCTGTAGCAGAGCGTTGCTTACGCTCCTTCTCCGCTGACATTTCACGCCCACCGCTGGCTGCATGAACTGCGTTTATTTCGCTTGTTTCACAAGCGCGTCTTCCAGAGACGCCGGTCACGCGTGCTCAGCCAACGCCTCCTAAAGAGACTTCTTTAGGAGGCGTTGGCTCAGCTTGGCCGTAAAACGACAACGTAGCCAGTAGACGCACCCTAACGCACCGCTCGCACGGCTTCGTAGCGGAGCGTGGCGCTTCGTTCCGCTGCCGATGTGAGAGCGTTGTGAGCACGCGGAGGGCTCCCGCTAGCGTTCCGCTGAGCGGCTGTGCGCAAATCGTTAGGATACGATGGTCTGAGAGGAGAGGACCATGAACGCTCTGCTAAAAGTGGCTGTTTACCTGACATTTGGACTTTTGAGCGCGAAAACCCACGTATTTCGCAAGAAACGAGTTAGCCTAGCTGTAGACCTAGCGCGGCGGAAAGCGGCGGTTGACAGCATGCCTAAAGAGGCCTAACGACTTTTCAACCATATGGAAGTCGACGAGGAGCTTCCCGGCTCCTCTAGGGCGTCAGAGCACCATCAAGTCAAGCGAGTAGCGTCTCGCAACGAGTGGAATTAAATGAGGAAACGCGGGCGTTGAGCGATGCGTCTCTCGAAAACGAGAGGAACGCTGCCGCGGGTCTCCCTCGTGCGTGGACGCAATACGGCTGGCACACCATTCTTTCACGCAGACAAAAAGAAAAAAAATGTCACAGTTTCGCCCTAAGGGCGAAGCAATGAATGCGATAGCAACACGGCAATGTCATACGAAGTAAGGTGAGCGGCTTTGGTAGCAGTATGAATTGTAGTAAACATGAGCTGATTAAGTAAGCAGGTGTGCTGCGGAGTAAGTAGAGCGACATGAAGAAAGACTCGATGACCACGAGAAGGCGCGTGTGCAACGGTGGTGTTGATGAGAAGCGCTTCCCGTGGGCAGCGCGCGTGCGAAGGGACACACCTGTAGCGCTGCACTGCCGATCTGGGCAGCATTACATGTGTAGCGTGCGTTGGAAAATGTGGCCCGACTATTACTAACTGAATGAACAAGCGTGGTGTGAGCGCGCACAAACAAACATGAATAGATCACACTGAATGACTGCAGACAACGACTGTCAAAACGCTGGCAGCAAGCGAATACGCCGCAGCGGGCGAAGGTACGTGCGGTCTATCGCTTCAACGGAAATTGAGCGGCGAATGCACAGCGCATACAAAGGTCAGAGCCGTGTGGAGATAAGAGACGGTGCGGGGAGCGACGAGCGCGGTTGTTGGCAAAGGAAAAGTGCCCCCCCCCCCCGCCCCCGCTCGCTCCGGCGCTGGCTTCCCGCTTCCTTGCTTGCGCGTGGGAGAGATAAGAGACCGTGCGGTCGAGCGACGAGCGCGGTTGTTGGCACAGTAGAAGTGCCCCCCCCCCCCCCCCGCTCCCTCCGGCGCTGGCTTCCCGCTTCGTTGCTTGCGCGTGGGAGATTGAGTGCGTTCGCTCTCCGTGATAGCGCGCGTCCCAGCACGCTTCCGCTCGGGCATACGGCGCGCGGTGAAGATTTTATCTATACGGAACCTCACGGCGACGGCGACGGCGACGCCGACGGCAGAAATCCGGTTGAAGTGTCCATATAATTGCTATCGCGATAAAATGTAAAAGCGAGAAAGAACCCGAGTAGGGAACCGCAGGAGAAGAGAACCAAACCAAGCGGGATTTCCGACGTACAAACCGCCGCGGCCCGCCGCCCCTCCCTAATGAGGATATAAAGGTTATTCTGACACCACAGAAAAGCCTCACAGTCAAGAATCTGCTGGGATCAGAGCTCTCTGTGGCAGTGATAAAGGCATTCCGGAGCAGTGTTGGAGGAAAGAGCTTTTTAGTGCGGGTCCACCCCGAATCGAAGATTGTAATGTCATCCACGCCACACAAACAAGGGGCGGGCAGGCTGAGAGAGATCAGCTAATTAAAAATCAGAGGACAGATTCACCCCTTTAACGCGTACGTGGCAGACCCTGAGGACGTCTTGAGAGGTATCATTCACGGACTACAACCCGGAACCACCCAGGTGGGACTTATGGCCAAGCTACGAGTACGGACTCAAAAGGTGAACATAGAGAGAGCCAGAATGCTGGGCTGTTCGAAGTCAGCAATAATAACTTTTACGGGCAACGTACTACCGAGGTGCGTCTACTTCATGGGTGCAGAGGCGATCTGTTACCCATATAAGCCCACCATACAAGTTTGAAAGATCTGTCGGTCAATCGGACATCGAACCGACATGTGGGTGACTCCGAACGCCAACGTGTGCTCCAAGTGTGGGGCATCTAATCCGAACCAGGGACACGAATGGGCCCCGAACTGCGCCATATGCGGTGAGGAGCACGCGACGGGAGACAAATCGTGCAGAAAGAAACTGAAAAACGTGGCTTCCCGAATATCGCGAGTGCAGCATCCCCGAAGAAAAACAGGATGGACCAACTCGGAGAGGGAATTCTCGCAGCTCAAGCAACACCGTCAAAAACGTCATCGCTGGTTTAGCTGGAGCGAGAGGAAGCGGCGCAACAGAGCCGACAGGGATCCAGATAGCCGTCAAGATCGCGATCAAGATCAAGGAGCCAGCAAGAACTAAATAAAGCCAATTGACCCGAGGAGACCCCCGGGAAACCCAACCTGAAGAAAACATCTAGTAGCAGCGGAGGGAAGTCCCCAGGTCGGGAAAGCAGAGAAAGAAGCAGCCGACACCGGCCGGACTACCAAGCAGGTGAGCTGGGTGAGGGTAGTGTCTCCCAGTGCTCTAATACGTAGCTCATAACCGTCAATAAAGAAAAATTATAGAAGAGAATAAAAGATTTACACAAGAAATTCAACAACTTAGAAATCAAATGGCTGTGGAATGCAAATAGTATCAATTGGCAATCTTATCAATGGTGAAAAAATGAGAAAATGCCATTAAAACACTGCATACCTCAGGGTCGGTAGGCAACCCCAACGAGGCAACCCCAACAAAGCGTCCTAACCACGAGGAGAAAACAGAAAGAAACGAGTGAAGGGAGAGGCGAAGACACATTTGGTACCCCGTCGCAAAGCAGCGAACTAATACAGCATGTGCAGACCCAGGTTCTGGAAAACAGGGAAGGTATAGCAAATTTTAATAAACCATTAGACGATTTCATGACGGTAATTAAAGCTTTCGTGAGAGAAGAACGGAGAATTCAGAGGCAGTAGGTTAACGAAGCCATGGGAAAATTTCAGAGGGCAATGAATAACGGCCCCCTCTCCGCCGCGAATACGCCCATGCAGCATGGACAAAAATAATACGTAAAGCGCAAAACAATTTGAGATTTGGTAGTGGAACTATCGCACTTTTCATAAGCGCCCAGCAGCACTCCAAAATTACATAAACTCGGCTCTGATTCAGCCAGACGTAATATGGCTGCAGGAAGTTGGCCGAAAGATGGTAAAACTACAGGGCATTACTGTATCCAAGATCTCAATTATCCCCGCGTAGCCACACTGCTTAGCAAGAGTGTTGCAGCAAGGGTAGAACATATAGATAGCCTAGAGATAAATCACCAAATAATTAGCCTCCTTACTCTGAAGAGAGGCAGGTAAGGAACTGTGATAGTAAATCTATACAGCCCTCCTAAAGACAGAAACGAGGACTTTGCAGTACACCTTACGGAGGCAGTCAGAATTGCTGGGGGGACAGACAGACTCGTGGTCTTGGGAGACATTAACGCATCCAACACCACTTGGGACTATCCGAGGGATTCTACCAAAGGAACGCGTCTCGCGCACGCCGTATCCAAACTATAGTTGAGCCGAATTACGCTCCCCACCACGCCTACGAGGGTGAGTAACAGCGAAAGTAGGGACATGTTCCCAGATATCACCTTTACACGTAATATTAAGGACACCAACTGGATAAACCTCGAAGAAACCTAGGCAGTGATCACCACATAATCAGTATTTCCCTCTCGACCCCCAAACTACAAAGCGTCATAGGGGACGCGGTGATCACTGACTGGGAAAGGTTCCGGCGACACGGTCCACCCACACGACTCCGTACCGGAATCGATGAGGGACTGGTCAGAATACACAAGATTGTCACACAAACAAAAAACGTATGCGCATCACAAGAACAACAGAGACACCTGCAGTACACAGGGACCTGCTCTACCTGTGGGAGAGCAGGCACACTCTGCTGAAGTCGGTGGAAAAACCACAGATTGAATAGGAACCTCCTCCGCCGAATCGCTGCTCTAGCGGAAGAGGCGAATCAATACGCTAGCGAAATTGCAACCGAGGGATGGATCCAGTTCTGCAGCTCGCTACAGGACACTCTGAGCACTGCAAAAACTTGGGTCACCGTGAGGAACATGTTCGACCCAGAAAAATCAAAATCGGTGATGAGCAAGACATTACAGAGAATCATGGACGAGTTTCCGGGTACGAAGCAGGAATTCATAGAAAACTTAGAGACAGGTACATCGGAGTCAACACCGATACTACTAGGAGTCCAACTAACTACGCAGGTGTAAAAAACGAGAGACTTGACGCCCCAATAACCAATTAAGAGGTCTTTGCGGCAGCTCAAGCGGCCAAAAGAAATACTACCTCCGGTGCAGACCAAATAATAAACGCAATGATTAGGAACCTCAGCGATAAGGTCATAGAGGCATTGACAAACCATTTTAACGAACACTATTTGCTCAAAGGGAAGATCCCCGATGAATGGAAAGAGTCCAAAATCATACTGAGACCGAAATCCGGCAAGAAGCCATCCCTGCAGACACTGAGACGCGTATCTCTGACGTCGTGCATGGTGAAGCTTTTTGAACGTGTTATTCACACTCGCCTTCAAAACTCTATAGAGAACAATGGCCTGTTCCCAGCCACTATGCTGGGTTTGCGCAGTGGCCTGTTCACTCAGGACGCATTCCTCCTATTACAAGAGGAAGTCCTGAGCTCCGTACTCAAAGGAGGAGAGCATTTAATACTAGTCCATGATCTAAAAGGAGCGTTTGACAAATATCGCATAAGGCCATCTTATCCGAATAAACAACATCGGATGTGGTGAAAACACCTTAAATTACATAAAGGCTTTCCTAACAGGAAGGAGTACCACGATAGGCGTAGTACAAGTCCCGTCGGTACCTTTTTCAGATGACAAACAAAGGTACCCCTCAAGGAGCCATCATTTCTCCTCTGCTCTTTTATATCGCCATGAGAGCACTCGCACGGGCCTTGGATTATGTACTGCAGTTGACTGCAGTACAGTCATATATGCCGATGATATTACTTATATGCCGATGATATTACTTTATGGGCAACGCGCGGATGCCTGGCTAGCAAGGAGCAGACATTCCAAGAGGCTGCAACAGCAGTTGAAAATTTCGCCATGGCCAGCGTGCTCAGTTGTGCCCCAGATAAATCCGAAATTATCAGGGTACATGAAAAAAGATACAAAAGTAATGGAGACATAGACATAGAAATCGAACGAGTCAAATTAAAAGAGGTAACCGTTTCAAGAATTCTGTGTTACTGGGTTCAGAGTAACGGAAGAGCAAACCACAAAAGAAACATGTTACAATCAGCGACAAAACAAGTTGCCAGAATGATACAAAGAATAACGTATCACAAGAAAGTCGCAGTTTCGCCCGAAAGGCAAAGCATCGATTGCAATAGGAAAATAGTAGACAGCTATACGAAATAAAGAGAGTAGTTTTATCCGCCGTATAAAGTTGTAAATGTTCGCTTACTAATTACAAAACGCTTAACCTTGCACTCAGCCGCGCAACGCTTGAAATAGCGAAGCTGGGCGATCGTAGCCCAGCATTTTCTGGAAGTGCACGCGAACCTTTCACCTTATTACTCTTGATGATAATAATTTCTTTTCGCGCGTCTCGAATTTACGGCCGTCACTGCGTGTTGCATAGCGTAGCTTGCAACACCGACACCCCGTCGCAATGCCGACAACGCGTTTCAGCAGACCCGCTCCGTGAATGCGTCTCTCTCTCTCTCTCTCTCGATCTTATAGCGCGCAAAACCTCTTCACCTCGCAGAGCACGAGCGTGTGAACGCGCCAGCTACGGACAAAGACGACGACGCTCGAACACAAGCATATGGTTCGCATAAATGCATGCTGGGCAAGCGTGGCTGCATTGCCTACGCTTGCCGAGCATGACTGTATAGCTTATCCAAAATAAGTACTCGGGTCCAAAGTAAGAATAGCCTAGTGGTTTCGACGCTCGCCTTGGAACCGGGGTTACGCTGGTTGGAATACCGCCTTGGCAAGAAAGTTTATTTTCTTTTGTTTCTTGCTACGCACCACAAAATACGGCCGGCTTAAACAGCTTTGCTGTTTAAGCCGGCTGCTTGCTTCTCCGATGCTGCTTGCTTTCTCCGATGCGTAGCCGTACCGGACCCACCGAGCAGGAAAACTAATGGCCGCAGTTCCCGAGGCATGAACTACGTCCACGTCGCAGTGCAGAAGCCCTCTGCCCCTCTCCAGCCAACGTAAAGGAAGTGTATGTTGAAGGAATCACCGTCCTGGGACTTGTCGATACAAGATCCGCCGTATCCGTGATTTCCGCTGAACTGCCGCATAATAAGGAAGGTTCCAACGCCTTTCCCCGACCTCTCCCTTCAAACCGCGAACGTTCAAGACATTACGCGTCTCGCTGCCTGTACTGCTCGAGTCTTCATTCACGGACTTCTGTATACCGTCGAATTCGTCGTGCTGCCCTTGTGTTCCCATGACATTTTATTAGGCTGGGACTTCCTTGCAAATAATAACGCCATTGTTGACTGTTTTCGCGCCGAACTCGAACTTTCTGCACTTGACAATTTTGAGACAATCGACAACCGCCCTTCTAGTGATAAGCTGTTTGTGTCCGAAGACAATGCCATTCCTCCGTGCTCTTCCCTGCTTGTGCCCGTCTCATGCGGTACTATTTCCGATGGCACTGTTATCTATACACCATCTGAAGTGTTCATTCGCCGCAAATGTTCTCCGCTGCGCTTTGCTCTCCTTACTCTTCGCAGTGGCGTCAAGAAGATGCTTGTCGACAATCCCACGGCGTGCCCTTTACCTATATTTCATGGCGAATGCCTAGGTTTCGTTCAGCCGGTCGACACCTTTTGCATCTTTGACGTTCCTGTCGCTTCTACTTCTACGAACCTTGGCGCTGTTACTTGGGACCCTGCGGTTGATTAATCATTCCTCGACGCTTTCCACCGCTCCATCGACGATGAAACGTCATCTTCCGAACGAAGCCAGCTGCTCACTCTCCTGCAGAAGTCCCGCACTTCTTTCGACAGCCCTATTCTCAGTTTGGGTCGCACATCGACCGTCTTTCACCAGATAGATACAGGCAGTCATGCACCTCTACGGCAACGCTTTTATCGAGTATCCGCCTCGGACCGTCGTGTAATTGACGACCAGGGGCATATTCTCTAAGAGTCTACCTAGTGGACTGTCCATTTCGGCGACCGTTGATTCGCTGCTGCTTGACGTGCAGGAAGGTGCCGGCCAGTCTCCTTCCTGCATGTCAAGCAGCAGCGAATCAACGGTCGCCGAAATGGACAGTCCACTAGGTAGACTCTTAGAGAATACCGCCCCAGGTTCCTGACATGCTTATGCACGGCGTTGTGCAGCCTTCAAACAGTCCCTGGGAATCTCCGGTCGTTCTTGTTAAGAAAAAGGATGGCTCTATTCGGTTCTACGTCGACTACCAACGTGTGAACAAGACAACGCGCAAGGGCGTTTACCCGTTAGGCGGCATCGATGACGCCCTCGAGTGTTTGCAGGGATCGGAGTTCTTTTATACGCTGGATTTGCGTTCCGGATACAGGCAAGTCCCTATGGCACCATCTGATCGACATAAAACAGCTTTCACATCTGACGGATTATACTAATTTACCCTGATGCCTTTCGGCCTGTGTAACGCTCCAGCCACTTTTGAAAGGATGATGGATAATATTTTACGCGGCTTCAAATAGAACACACGTCTAGCTACCTGGATGACGTAGTTGTCCTTTCCGCTGATTTCCGCACACACCTCAGCCGCATCGAGCACATTCTGAAGTGCCTCACTGACGCGGGACTTCCAACTCAACTTTAAGAATGTCGTTTTGGTGCCCGAAAGCTCACCATTCTTGGCCATGTCGTCTCGCGAGACGGAATTCTTCTGGATCTAGCCAAGCGCCACGCAGTCGCCGACTTTCCAAAACCGAAGAAGTTAAATGAGCTTTAAATATTCGCTGGTTTATGCTCGTATTTCCGACGTTTCATTCGAAAATTTCCACCCATAAGTACACCCCCGACAGACCTTCTAAACTGCGACAAAGAACTTTCAGGTTGGTCACACTCCTGCGATGACGCCTTCCCAATATTACGCCGCCAGCTAGCCTCGCCACCTATCCTCCGCCACTGAGACCCTGCAACCCCCACTGAAATTCACACCGATGCCAGCGGCGTCAGACTCGGCGCCGTACTCGCGCAACGGAAAGCGCGGTTTGACTAATATGTCGTCGCCTACGCTAGCCGAACTCTGAGAAAAGCCGAGATTAATCACTCGGTTACAGAGAAGGAGTGTTTAGCCATTATTTGGGCCCTTGGAAAATTTCGCCCTTATTTCTATTTCCACACTTTCGACGTCGTCACTGACCACCATGCCCTTTGTTGGCTTCCCACCCTCAAGGACCCATCCGGCCAACTTGCTCGATGCGCCCTTAAGCTACAGGAGCAAGACATCCGCGTCCTTTACTGTTCCGGCCGCAAACACACGGATGCTGATGCCCTTTCACTCTCACCGGTCTTAGCTCACAGCGCTTGCCTATCCGCCCTTGAGCCCACACCTACATCACATGCACGGCACGACATGCCGTCGGAGCAACGCAAGGATCCCTGGATAAGTATTCTCATCAGCATCCTTTCTGATCCGTCCAACTCTTCAACATCTCGCGCTATTCGCCGCCAGGCTACCCACTTCTGCATTCGCGATGGCCTTCTTTATCGTCGTAACTACCTTTCTGACGGTCGCAAGTGGCTTCTTGTGATACTCTGCCATATACATAACTCTATCTGCGACGCCTTACACTGTGGTTTGCGTGCTCATATACGCAGACCCACAGTAGCGCATGCCAGCGGCCTCTTGAAGAGCTACGCTCGACTACGCCTTCGATTTTATTGGCACGGCATGTATAACTACGTGCGAAATTCATTCGCTCCTGTGCTCAGTGCCAATACCGCAACTTACGTTCCGTACAAGTCTACCCGTCACAACCGCTTCCCTGCTCTAGTCGACCCTTTGTATTGACGTATACGGAGCGCTACCACCCACTTCAGCAGGGAACCTCTGTATTGTTGCAGTGGATCACTTGACCGGTTATGCTTAAACAGCCGCTCTGCCGACTGCTCACCGCCCGCGATGTGGCATCTTTTATGTTACGCCATTTCGTTCTGCGCCACGGTGACCCTCGCGAACTTCAACCATACTCTTGGTGATATGCTATCAATGCACGTTGCCTCTGATCATTCAAATTTGGACAAAGTTCTTCTTTTCGTTAGGTATGCGTGTAATACTGCGGCCCAAGCAACTACTGGATTGCCCCCGTACTTTCTCATATATAGAAGAAAACCTTCTAATACTTTCAATACAATTATTTCGTGTAAATCTGATGCGTCCAAAAGTACTCCACTGTTTGCAGCTGCTCGACATGCTGACGAACGCCGCCAGCTTGCCCACTATTTTTCCACCGTGGACCAGTGGCAGCAGCAATCCCGTCAACTGGCCGACCGTTCTGCACCAACATTTTCCCCTGGCTCTCTAGTCTGGCTTCGTCTGGTCTGGTCTAGCACCAATTTATAAAGTCTGTTACCAAACCATATTTCGAAGCCATGTTTTTAATGATATTGACATTTTTCAAGTCTCCGTAACTAGAGAGAACAAGATGCATTACGCGGAAAAAGTGGCAAATATTTCGACTGCGTGCTGATGGAAATCAGATGCATTTTTAGGCGATTTTGTCCCGCTTTTCTTCTCTTGAGCCAAAGTTGCAAGAACATTATATTTTCATTGTTGCCTTTTGGGGTACGCATATAATGTCTGTATCTTCGTGTAATGCCGGCTATGTGCATTTTCTTGGTAGTAACGGCGTCTTTATTCGTACTACACGAAATCTTGCGCAAGTGCTCATATACTGCCAGGTTACATGAGGCCAGTGTGTATTGACTTTCTGTAAATCTCCGAGCTGGTCTAGGCACCAATAAATAGCTACAGCAAGAAAAACTCACATTGGCTAAATCGGCTCTAAATGACCAGTAGATACTACAGTTTTATTTTGGTAGAAGAATATGCGTGCAGTTTGTTTAGTTTTAAAATTAGCAACCTTTAAATAGCGCGTAAGCAGAAAGCGCGTGCGAGTGATGGCTAGCCAGCCGGTTAGTTATGTCTAGTTTCAGTACATCGCCCCTGAGATTTTTCTTCGAGAAGCAAGCAGCTGCGGGCGGCGCTTAACCTCATGTGACTTCGTCATTTCCGGCGAGCGGCAATAGAGACATTTTCCTGAATTTGGGTATCAAAAACGCCTACGTTCGCTTGCTTTTCTTGACGTATCCGAGCGTATTAGAAACCAAAAGTTGCACGGTGGCTTCTGTATTACATCACCACAATCTGAAACTAGGCGTCTCACGTGGCTCAACATCTCGTTGCAGTTGGCTTCTAACGACCATGTTTGAAAGCAGTGGCAAGCACAGGCATAAAAACTAGACAGAGCTTCTTAAAACACAGCTGTTTCCATCTCACTATAGGTGCGGGGAATTTCCTCACGGATAACTTTATTAATGTAACCAAGAAATCTTGCCTTAAAACTATTTTGCCTTCGTTGAACTTAAATCAAAGTAAGGGCAGTACTTACGTAAGGGCAACTTAAATCAACGTAAGCTGCAGTACAAGATGAATATTCAAAATAAGTAGGCAGAGTGTCGTAAAAATACTCCAACTATTCCTTAACACGCCAAAGTACTCATATATGTTGAAATTTTAAATGACCGGTGTATACCAGTTGTGAGTGGAGCTCAAGGTCCGCCGGCTACCACGCTGTCTTCATGAAACAGAGACGGCACATCTTAAGCGCGTACTCTTCTTTTAATGGAACAGCGAATATGAAAAGAATGGCTTCATGCTCTCGAGCGAGCGGAGCTCGTGAGGCGCAATACGATGATGATGAACGATCGTCTGCTAGACGTATGAAAGAAGAAGTTCCAACATCTTCCCGCGCCCAGCAGATGGCGTTATTCAATTTACAATGGGTAGAGCAGTTGAACAGGGCGTCTGACTTCGGATCCGCCCGGCAAACGTAGTGAACAGGAGCAGACTTTTGCATCCCGTCAGTTATGTAGTTCCCCAATATTTTGAACGTCTCCACAAAAGTGTGGGCATTGTCGCTGTACATGATCTTGCATATTCCTCTTCGTGAAATAAATATCCTTAAAGCAAATAGGCATTTTTTGCAGTCATGTCTTCGCTAAATGTATGGCCCAAGTGACAGCGCAAGTAAATAGTGCAATATAAGCACATTGATGACCACTTTCCTTGACGAATAATGGTACAGCAAAGTCAACTCCTGTGACCAAGAAATGTTCGGTTTTGGTAAACCTGTCTTCTGGTAAAGGAGGTGTTTCTTGATGTACTGGCTTTGCTTGTAGCCGCTGACATACCAGGCATCGACGTGTGGTTTTCTTGACTAGTTGTCTGGCCTGTTGAATCCAAAATCGTTCAAAAATCTTAATCAGGGTATCTCGTACGCCGCTATGGATAACCTTCTTATGGGCTCGTCGAATAGTCAGCCTTAAGTCAGCTCCAATCAGAAGGTCGTCCATGTACATGGATTTCTGAAGCAGTACAGCTGTCGTTCTGTAGCTATCCTCGGCGCACCAAAAACAATTTTGCAACGTGGTCATCAAAAGAAAAAGGCTTGAAGTGGCTCCAAATGGCACTCAGGTCATCCTCCAGATTTCTTGTTCTGGTAAAGGTTGGTTTGTCCGAGGAAGCTCTGTAAAATAGAGGAATCGCAGTGAACCTCTGTCCTCCTCATGCAGGCCGATTTGAAGCAAGGCCTTTTCAACATCTGCTGTCATAGCTACCTTGTATCGCCGGAAACGCAAAGTAATGCGGCTTCGTCTGGGTTTAAGCTAGGCCCGGATTCCAAATTTTCGTGCAATGAGTTCGCTCCACGTTCATGCGAGGATGCGTCGAAAACGATGCGAATCTTTGTTGTAGTTCGGCCTTCCTTGATCACCGCTCGATGCCGCATGTAGTAAAGTCGAAATGAGCTCGTGGAACTTAAATAGGAAACTCTTTCTGCTGATCCTTCTTCCAGATATCCACGAATGGTCTTGTCGTACCTTTCCAATAGGCTGCGGTCCTTGCTGAGGTTGCGAATCAAATTGCCAAGACGTATAGTGGCCACAGAGAAATTGTCTGCTAAGTCCACCGTTTTCTCCCAAGGAAGTCGAACTTGATAACGACCGTCAATTCTAGTTATATTTTTCTCGAACTCTTGTAGCTTCAGTTCACTATCAAGCAGGCTTTCTTCATCAGCTTTGACACCTAGATTTTCCAGGTTCCAAAATCGCGAGAGAACCTCCGAGACAGTGTCTTCTTCTACGCAGGTTCGGAGCACAATGATGCTGGAATAGTGAACAATGCTGCCTGGGAGAGTAAGTGGCCCTTGCACAGTCCATCCTTATTTAACGTGCACAGCCTTTAAATCCTTCATTTCTTCCACACGGTTTTCACGTCGCCAGTCACAAGTTGCCAGTAGTAGTCTGAACCTATAAGTATATCTAGAAAATTTCCGTTATCTCCACCTAAATAGAGGGCTGTATATCCAATCCAGTTTCTTCCATCTTTTTTAAAACTTCATCTCGAATGGGAATGTGCTCGCTACAGATGTCCTCCACTTCTAATGCCTAGATTTCAATAGGTTTATCTTTCTTTTCTGGGAAGACGATCACGCGAACTCTTCTCATTGTTTTCTGAGTCTTCCGTCCTCCGAAAACTCCTACATTCACCGTTTCCTCTTCCAGAAACTGACAGCCGAGTGTGTGTGATGCATCTACCCGTATGGTAATAAAGCTGCGCTGGCTTCCACCGTCGAAGAGTATCTTGTAATGCTTTGAAGTTGCTGTGCCTGCCACTCTCGCCGTCAAGCACTGCAATAATATAACGGGGCTCGCTTGTTGAGAAAGAAGGTTAACTGCTGTCGCAGAAGCCTCATTATATTCCTTCTTGAAGTCAGGGTTACACATCAAGGTGACGTGACGTCGAGAACATCGATCACTTCTTCGCCTTCTTCTACAGTCCCTTGCTGTATGATCTTGTTTTAGACATCGAAAACGTCGTCCAGCCTTGGTGAGAATCTGCTTCTTCAATGTCAGATTCACTTCTTTGTTGTCGCAGACTGCAGCACTATGCCTAGATGATTTGCAAAACAGGCACAGGTCAGGCTTCTCCAACACATTTTGTAGAGCCGCTGTTGATGACACGTTGCGATGCTGAACAGTTCGCGATGCCTCTCTATTTTTCTGGACGACTTCTGGTGTTTTGGCAGACGTATACGTTGTCGCAGCTTCTCGGCACTGAAGTTGATGATTCATGTACGCCAGAAGAATTTGTAACTATTTCTCTGCTTTCGTCATCCGGTGCTCCGAGTCAACTTCCGCTTCATTCGTTTATACAGCTGTCGATGCATTCGTCGGCTTCTAAAGCTCATGAAATTTAGGCACTAAGTCTTACCGTAAAACTCGCAAAATAATCTCCCATAACATGGAACAGTACGTTGAGGGGCTCGTTCCAAGAGCTTTGAGGCTCCTTACATGCACCTGTACTTGGTCATAGAGATCTCGAAGTTGCGTGATGTTCCAAGACGACGAGATAGGTCTCAAATCTAAAAGGCTTCGAAGGTGCTCTTGAACTATTATGCTTTCATCTTCGAAGCGTTTCTTGAGAATATATATCGCGTCCTGATAGCAATCTTCAGTTGGCTGGAGTCCAGATATGGCCCAAACGGCTGCTCCACTGAGTAGGGTGCGCAGGTAATCGAACTTGTCAGCAGTACTGAGCTCTTTCTTATGGTGCACTGCCGTCGAAAACTTTGTCCAAAAACGGTGACATTGTTTTCGGTTACCATCGAATTTCATCAGTTCCAACTTCGGCAGTCTAGACTTGATGCTGACTGAAGCTTGGCTGCGCGTCTGGCACAAAGCTTGGGAGGTATGGCTGTATTGAAGCTCGAAACGAAGTTTTGATGTTATTGTAACAACCTTGTCTACATATTTGCTCGCCTCTAGCGTCTCACTCTCGATCAGATCGTCAGGCGTCTCGTTTAAAATTTTCTCGTCTGTTTTCGCTATCTGCAGGTAGAGTGCGTCAATCCGGTCATGTAAAACCCTGACCTGTGATTTTGCTGGCTCCTGCTGTTCCCGTATAATTCCTTCAGTTTCTTTGAGGACGTCGTCCAATTGCGAGCTTAGGCACTTGCGTCGTCGGAGTAACTGTTCCGTGAGTCAGTTGGCAGCCGGGAACTCTTCGCCAAATGCACAGGTATCGCAGCGCGATACCGTGAATCGGTGAGTTTGACGTTGTTAAGAAGCTCCCAGGGGGTGTCGGCACCATGTGAGTGGACCTCAAGGTGCGCCGGCTACCACGCTGTCTTGATGAAACAGAGACGGCACATCTTAAGCACGTACTATTTTAAAGGAACAACGACTATGAAAAGAATGGCTTCATGCTCTCGAGTGAGCGGAGCTCTTGAGGCGCAAAACGATGATGATGAGCGATCGTCTGCTAGACGTATGAAAGAAGAAGATCCAACACCAGTTTTCCTGTAATCCATGCTACTATCTTTATCACATTGTGGTATCTCTCATTTTCTGTATTGTCGCATTGTTACGTTGAGGTATTTTATTTTAAGCCTCTTCTTTGTCTCAATATTTGCCTTCCATTTGAGACTAACAGATAAATGTGGCGTCCACATGGTACGTATATCATATTGCGCAAATGTATTGAGAAAGACGGATCCTAATGCAATTAGAATTCTTCGGGGGCGTTATCCACTTCGCGTTATGTATCTAAGCTATTTTATGCCAAAGCATGGCTCACTGGATCAGTGCCTGATTGTCGTCAATTTCTCAAGATGGGTATGTGGCACACCAAAAAATGTTAAAATTGCCCCGGTGCAGGGCGGAATCGAACTCTCGTTGTACGGGTTCATCAATCACAACAGCCCGCAGCCAGATGGCATTATGTGTCGACGTAAGTACGAGAGATGAGGGCGACCACTCAGCGTCCATCGTCAAGCTATTTAATAAACACTCTGAACTTGAACATATGACATCTCTGCGCCTGTGTGTTTATTATATAATTATAATCATACAAATAAGCACCATAATATTGTTACGTTGCGGAAGTCACATATAAAGATGTATTTACAATATTTACAACAGAGGCAACGATACATAAAAAGATGGCCGTCAAGAGGGATAGCACTTCCACACGTCAAATCGTCTTCTCCTGCCTGGCGTGACTCTTGGTTGCGCCATAACAAGATATATTGCAACCTATAAAACACAACATCACCACACACCCGTCATAATCAATATTTATGATAGCATTAACGTCGCAAAACATCGCCAGAGGAGCGATGAGCCGCCAATTTTTCATCTGACACCGGACAAAAACTGCATAAATGCGAATACATCGAGAGTAAGAGTGTTGCCAGTCTAAAGCAATGTCTTTACCTTTTCCTTTTTGACGGAAGAAATAAAGTCGGGTACCGACCAATACTTGTCACTGATCACCAAGCGGGCTCCACAGCATATGAAATTGAAGTTGAAGGAAAATGACAGGTATATGGTGAGGTATTCGCAAGCCAGAGCGACGTCGTCCGCGTTGTAGAGGCCGGCAACTCTGTGAACGAATAACCGATTCAGACATGAAAGGCAAGTTACTACACTGAAATAGTTGGCTCTTCTCAAGGTTCATTGTGATATCAGCGTTGTTTCAAAATCAATGCCGGAAACGTTAACTCCTCACCACGCGGCATACTAATTCTGTGAACCCAAGTTTACATGGCTGTGATAATCAGTGCGAACATGTGGCAGAGAGCCGCTAATATTAACTTATATTCTACATTTCATCGTCTGCGATGCTACGGCCGCACATACATACCCGCCATGTCACAGTGCTCACTGTGTGAGCCACCTACTCGCATCTATATAGTTGAAGGATAGCTTTCGAGCTCTTTGTTTGCGTTCACGCTAAGCGGTAACAGCTAAGTCCCTTGTAATAGCGCATGTTGTCAGATCTATGACGCTCAAAGTGCAGCCTTTTTGGAACTTGACAAAAAGACAAACCAAATAACGAGAGTGCATACTTTTCCAGGACATAGGGCCTGTAAGTGAAGTCTATGGCTGCTCTCATTTAGAATGTTTTGTGAAGTTCGTTTTTATGGAAATTGTGCATGGGGGTGCGCAATCACAAGGCGCGCAATAGGTTCGTACATGAAAACGATATTCTGACAATTATTTTACATGAAAACAACGCAAAATTCAAGGCCGTTCTTTTGCTTTTTATCTGCGCATAGTGATGTATTTTACAAGCAAGGTTTTGTGGTTATTCTGTGTGGCAACTATTATTTTAATCTCTTTTATGATACAAATACGTGGGGTTGCTTCTAAGAAGTGTAACAGGGCACAGATCAGTGTTCCCCTCGGTTAAATGATGTTTTTTTACACAAAATATGGTTTCACACGCTATATTGTTTGAGGGTACTACTATGTTGCTGTTCTTAAAAAAAGGTATGTCCAGCGTAATATTCTACAAAATTTGCGTTAAGCGTACCATGTGCCACGAGATAACTTTTGTGGGAACTACAAAAGTAATCTGACGTTAAGAAGAACAACTCTACTCTGTTTCCGTACGGCCCTTAAAAGCTTACACAAGCACACGCAATGTCTTCTGCTGTATGTCATCTCAGGAGAAAAAGGGCATTAAGTGTTCCTATCACGTATCATACGTAGCTTTATTTATTAATGGGTACGTGATACAAAATTTTCTAGAAGCTTCAAATAGCTGGAGATCACGAACAGGCTTTCTGTCACATTTCTCAGCCAAACAAATGCTTGCCTAATTCTTTCACGAGACAAGAAAATAATGAGGTGCTACAAGAACAGTGTACTACGAGATCAGCTATTCGCACTACGCATTTTCATAGAATAGTTAGCCGTATGACAACCTTAGTTGTCATCTAATACTGAATTTCTCGTCGTATTTTCATTTTTATTCCATTTCCTTGTAGAAAACAGACGGGCTCTGTGAGAAAAAGTGAAGATATGCTTTACTTAAAACGCGGCGAGTCCCCGCTTCAAGGCACCGTGAGCGCCCGCCCGCTGAACTCACTGGAACCTAAAAGTACCACAACTCTTTTCTCTTCGCCGCCGCGCCGCCGATTGGTCAGTTGCACTCGGGCGATCACTGTCCGCCATGTTGGCGCCGCGCCGGAGCGGACAAGCAGACAAAGGCATCGCTCGCACACGCCGCGCGTACGAGCCATCGGCGAGGTCGGAGTTTTTATTTTGTGTGATTTAGGGCATATGTAACTTTCGCAGATTTAAAATAAAACAAGACGAAAGGAAATGCCCGGGTGCTGCGCTCATGGGTGCAGCAACCACGGGTAGTCCAGGAAAGTGCTTTTCGCGATAGCAATTAAGTGGAAAGAGCGAGACAGCAATCACCTGCACCGAATAAAGCGCGACAATTTCACTCCCACTAGGTTAACTTGGTCATATCGCAAAGCTGAGAAGCTTCGCAGTATCACCGAACTGCGTAGCTGCCATAATGTGATCGAGACGCTTCTTCACGCGTTTGCTTTGTAGACGGCGTGGTTTGCCTGGCACAAACAAGGCGAGGAGATGCTCAGAAATATGCAGAACCGAGCAAAATGCTACTCAAAGAGCATCGGAATCAGGGCGGCTGTGTAAAAAATAACGTGCAGTGGGAAAACCACTGCAATAAATATCTATCGGCATGCCAATGTTGAACATTAAAATATACATTTTCTCGTGTGCTGTTTTCTGACTGCTTAAAACAACGGAATAGTGGCCCGGATAACTCTCTTCAAGGAAGTCATCAACTTCCTTGAAGACCATAACGTTATTTTGAAGTATCAGCACGGTTTTCGCAAGGGCTACTCATGCGAAACCCAACTAGCCGGATTTATTAACGACATACTCGCACTGATAGACGCTGGGTTTCAAGTTGACGTGATATTTTTAGATTTTTATAAGGCATTTGATCGTGTTCCACGCCACAGGCTATTACTTAAACTTTCACAGCTTAACATTCACCCTACTATAAGTGCATGGATCACCGATTTTCTCTCATCTAGAATTCAGTTTACATCAGTTAACAATTCTAACTCATCTTATTTATGCTGATGTTACGTCTGGAGTTCCACAAGGCAGCGTACTTGGACCTTTACTCTTTCTAATCTATACTAATGATTTACCCAGTTGCGTGTTGTCCAAAATCAGACTATTTGCAGATGATTGTGTACTTTATCGATGTGTAACAAGTAGCACTGATAATCACTTACTACAAACTGACCTGGAGGCAATAAGTGCATGGTGTTCTAATTGGTTAATGCCATTAAATATTTTCAAAAGTAAACTCTTGTTTTTCACCAATAGGCCACGAATTCCAACCACCTACTCCCTTAATAACAATGCTGTGGAACTCGCCACAACTTACAAGTACCTTGGCATCAATCTTCAGTCAAACTTATCATGGAATAATCATATTAATCATACCCTTGCCTCTTCTAACCGTACTCTCGGACTTATTAAACATAACTTAAATGTAGCCTAAATACTTGTTAAAAAACTAGCGTACACAACATTAATCCGTCCTAAACTAGAATACGCGTCTGCCATTTGGGATCCCGAACAAACTTATATCATCAGTAACATCGAAGCCTTGCAGAACCGTGCTGCGCTATTCATTTTTTCCAGATTATTCACGTTACACCGGCGTAACCTCGTTAAAGAATAAACTCAGTTGGACACCTTAGCACTTCGCCGTAAAATTTCTCGCCTAATACTTTTCCACAAGCTTTACCACTATCCATCACTACATGATGATTTCTTTCAGTCACCACCAGTTATTCACCACCAGATGAGTAATTCTCATTTCTTTCAGTCACCACCAGTTATTCACCACCAGATGAGTAATTCTCATCCCGAAACCAGGCCGCAGCCCAGGGATAGAAAACTTACGGCCCAAATCCCTCACATTCTGTCTAGGGAAGGTAGTTGAGCACGTGATCAATGACAGAATCTCTAAACACATCGAGGACGAGGGGTTGTTCCCCAATGACTTGTTCGGCTTTAGACCACACCTGTCTACGCAGGACGTCATGCTGATCATTAGGCACCCCGTATTAGAACGTGATACTAGAGACATCAGGGCCCTTCTTGGGCTTGACCTCGAAAAAGCCGTTGACAACGTAACCCACCATCACATTCTGGACTCCATCTCATGCCTCAACCTCGGAGAGAAGTTTCACAGCTTTGTTAGCTCCTTCCTTAAAGATAGAAAGGCCACCATCAAACTCGGCGATCTCAAATCGGAGCTTTACGAGCTTGGTACCGTTGGCACGCCACAGGGGTCGGTTGTTTCACCGCTTCTTTTCAATATTGCCATGTGCGAGCTCGCGACCGAGCTAGAACATCTAGGCTGTATCCGAAGCGCCATTTACGCTGACTACATCACCGTCTGGTGCACTGGAGGTTCGGACGGACAAGTCGAACGACCTCTACAGGAGTCAGTCGACTGCGTTGTTAGTCACATACAGAAAATGGGACTCAAACTCTCGATGTCAAAATCTGAACTTCTCCTGTATCGCCCAACTAAAAGGGGTCCAAAACCTAAAAATTGGAAGCCCTTATACGAGATCAATATCAGACTACACACGGCAGCTGGGAAAACGATCCTAAGAGTTGACTCTATCCGGGTTTTAGGCATGATTATCGAGGCCAACGGGCACAACGGTCGCACAATCAACAGACTAACTTCGCACGCGGAGGGAGTAATTAGACTAATTTCCAGGGTGTCCAACAATAGAGGAGGGCTCAAAGAAGACAACCTTCTGAGGATTTACCACGCGTGCCTAATGAGTCATGTAAACTACGTTGCACCTATGCACAAATGGCAAGTTCACGAGAGAACCAAACTAAACCCGCTCATTCGCAAGAGTATAAAGAGGGTCCTTGGCCTCCCGATGCATTCTAACACTGAGAGCCTCAGGAGTCAAGGTGTTCACAACACCCTAGAGGAAATCATTGAAGCGCAGCAGACGGCGCAGCTTGCTAGACTTTCGTCCGCCATTGCGGGGCGAAAGATCCTTGAAGGCGTCAACATCAATCCCATTTTTGCGATGGAACGCAACACGCAACTGCCAAATCACACGAGATCTTGCATTAAGGTTTCTCCACTGCCGAGGAACGTACACCCACCACACAATACAGGCAGAAGGTTGGCTAGGGCCTCCGCACTCCTGACACACGCACACACGTCGGACGCATGTTTCGTCGATGCCGCTCAATACGAATGTTCCGCTAGCAGCACCTCCCGTTTTGCGGCCGTCTCTATTGACACTAGAGCCGGGTACTTTCGGCCGCATCAATCAGTACCCCGTCGCCCGGTAAGGCAGAACAGCTAGCCCTAGCATTAGCGCTGCTAGATCCAAGCAAAACGGAAGTCTACACAGACTCGAGATCGGAAGCAAGAGCATTCGCATCTGGGGCCGTCTGTAAAGAAGTCGCCAAGATACTCGAAGGAAAAGTACTTGTTCACCACACCATCACCGGGTTACCGGCCCATGTAGGGTCGAAAGTAGGGGGGGGGGGGGTTGTCAGCGCCAACCAATTGGCCCATGCTCAGGCGCGAGGTCTTCCTTGCCGCACCGGGCTATCTGGGGCCGGTGCGCCGGGCGGGGCCCGCGACGGGTCTGGTCCGATCGTGGCGGAGACGGAAGCCCCCCGCTTTAGGGACATACTATTCACCTTTAACGAAGTCACAAAGCATTATCAACTTGCTCGCAGGGCATTTCCGTTGCCCCACCGAAATCTATCACGGCGTCAATCGGTTACGCTTAGGTTATTACAAACGCACTCGTATCCCAGCCTCTCGATCTATAGTCGCTTAGCGGAGGTCTCTCCTTCGTGTCCTGACTGCGGCGGATACAGTGATTTTAACCATATGCTCTGGGAGTGCCCCTCTTTACAGCACCACACGGATCAAGGGATCCCGCAAGACACATTTTATTTAATGATAAAGAGTCATGACTGGTCCGATCAACTCAAGGCAGTCTAGAAGGCCCACGATGCGGCGGTGAGGCTTGGCCTTCCCGTCCCGAAGTGGGAGCAGCCCGCGGTCCTGCCTCCATGAGAACGAGGGGTGACTACTTCAGGACGTCAATAAAGTTTACTACCTACCTACCTAACACCAGTTATCTTTCCACGTCGTGACCATCCATAAAAAGTCAAACGCATCAACTGCCAGTCATCCCATTATGCATATTAATTTCTTACCGCGCGCAATAACTGAGTGGAACGCCTTACCATCAGACATTGCCACGGAATCAGACTTGACTAAGTTTCAAGATTTAATTCGCTCACGACTTGTCAACTGATCTTACTATTATTATGTTGTGACTTTTACAGTGTTTCTGATGTTTGTTGCTAATTTGCTTTTCATTGCAGTTGCATTATGTTCTCCTAATATGTACTAATGTTTTCTCCGAAATAATTGTGACTTATTTTGTATATTACCTATGTTTCACTCTATTATTACTTTTGTTATATTGTCTTGTTTTTAATATGATGTATAATCTATGACCGGTGCCTGTGCGCCTGTGACCAACCCCCCCCCCCCCTCCCCATGTAATACCCTCATAATGAGGGCCTTGGGGGGTATTTTGAAAGAATAAATAATAAATACATAAATTAAACAATTTAGTATAGTCCTTAGATAGCTTCCCAACGAGTACAAAACTTATCGGGAAGGAGAACAAACGAAAGGCCGGCCTGTCGCTGGTCTCGCTGCATGCAATTTGGCACCTGTAAATATTTTACGATCGTACTTATCTGTACGGCTTCGCGCGCATAGAAGATGCACCATCTCATCTGTTATGTTAAGGTTGATGAAATCTGTCGATTTGCGATAATATAAACCGCTGAAAGCGAAGCTACATAGCTGAGCTGCTGCCGCCCGAGAGACGCGTTGGACCAACTCTGGTAACAACAGCGCAGTGTGCCTGCGCGCGCTCCGGCGGTTGCGGTACTTCCCAGGTTCCAGTCACTTTACCGACCTCGCGGCTGTATCTAGAAAGCCATCTGCGGCAAAGCCAGAGTCCGCCCTCCCTTTGTTTTGGCGGCTTAGATCGCGTTGATGTGAGCGCCGGCACGAAGTTCAATTCCGTCGCTGCTACTGCGGCGCTGACTCTATAACTGCAGCCTTTTCACAGCGAGTTTCCGCGGCAATCGAGTGACGGGCGTTCATGTTTGTTTGTGCTCGCGTGACACCATGCTTGTTAATTTACATGGTGTGCCTGTGTTGATAAGTTTGTAAGGCCGATGAAGTTACCATTGTAAAAGGTTTATTAGAGCTGGGAGCAGCGTATCCGCGACAGTCAAACGAGGACACAGCTTCCAAGCACGAGCGCTGTTGATGAGCAAGAGCGCTTGGCCCACTAGCGTCTGGACACACTACAGCCGTACTCACTAGCGTCTCTCTTCGCTTTAGTTACCGCGGGAGTGAAAAGGGAGCCGTCCGGCGACCTAACAGCTTGTCACGATGACCGGATCGTAGCATCTGCTCAGGCGCTCCACATGGACAATGTCTCCTCCACGACGGTGCAGGTCCGAAGACGGTTCAACTGGTTCGACTGCACACTTCACGGGAGACGCGCGTTCGACGATGTGGTAAGGGCATTCATACTTCGGAAGTAGTTTCGGTGAGAGGCCAGGGGTGGTGAATGGGACAGAGAGCCACACAAGCGCACCAGGAAGCAAGGTGACCGAGGAAGTGGAGTCACAGCGAAGTGAAGGCAAGTGCGAGGATCGCGGCATTCTTCACCATGCCTTGCCGCGCAAGAATAGGCGACCCCTGGGATGCATCGGGCCGGTAGGGTAAAATTGTGTAGGTGGTGTTTGACGGGTGCCGACCGTACAGTAAGAAAAAAGGGCGAAAAGCCAGTTGTGCTCTGAGTGGCGGTGTTATACGCGTAGGTTACGATTGGCACAATGGCGTCCCAGTTCATGTGGTCGGAGGCGACGTACATTGGAAGCACGTCGCCGAGCGTACGGCTGAAGCATTCTGTAAGGCCATTGGATTGAGGGAGGTAGCATTGTTTGTGCGATGAACAACGTGGCACTCTTTGAGAATGGCTTCAACTACTTCCGGCAGGAAGTCACCTGTGCGATCAATGAGCAATTCCTGTTGTGGACCATACCGCAGGATGAATCAGCGAAGTAGAAATGAGGAACCAGTTTCGGCGTATCGTGTAAGGTGATCGACTGCAACAATGGCCCAGCTGTTACCAGCTGATGTCAAAGGAAGTGGTCCATACAAATCGATTCCAATGCGCCCGAATGGCCGGGTAATTCAGGGTAGAGGCTGCAGATCAGCTGGCGACAGGACAGCTGGCGTAAAAAGTTCCGGCGTTGACAGTCGGGGCAGGAGAGAACTAACTTTTGAACGTAGTTGTACAGTCTGTTTCACACTTAGGGGAAATCTCGGAGCGCATTGCATCGCGATGCGGCGAGCGCTAGAGTCGGGCGCCGGAAGCAGCTCGCGCAGGCGCAGACGCTCGAGGCGCGTTATCTTGCGTCGAGCTGTCGACGCGATTGGCGGCCAGCCGCGTCGGGTTCAAGATAACGCGCCTCGAGCGTCTGCGCCTGCGCTAGCTGCTTCCTGCACCCGACTCCAGCGCTCGCCGCATCGCGATGCAATGCGCTCCGAGATTTCCCCTAAGTGTGAAACAGACTGTACATCCCTCGGCAGTAGTAGCGCTATCCAAGGCGCTGGTAGGTTTTCAAAACTCCCGAGTGTGCGCACTGTCGATCGGCATGAAAGGATGCGCATATTTCGGAGCGCAGACTGCTGGGAACTACTAACAACCACTCGCGGCCGTCGGCGGTATAACTGCGTCGGTGAAGCAGGTCGTCGCGAACCGCGATTGCCGAGCCTGACGACGCAACGTGCGAGTGATTGACTGAGATGATGGATCAACGAGCAAGTCTATGATCGAGGCAATTCACGGGTCATTGCGCTGGTGAGAAGTGATAGTCTCAAGGTCGATGGAAGAAACAGCCAGGTGGGATAGTGAGCAGTAGGCATTGCCGTTAGGCAACGGAGAGCGTGAGAGGGCGTCGGCGTCAGAATGTTGGCGTCTATTGCAATACCGCACGCGGATATCGTGGTCCTGCAGGCGAAGTGCCCAGTGGGCAAGACGACCTGGAGGATCTTTCAATTACGACAGCCAGTATAGTGCAGGGTGGTCCGTGACGACATCAAATGGGCGGCCATACAAATCAGACCGGAACTTGGTAAGAGCCCACATGATCTCCAGACATTCTTTTTCCGTGACATCATAATTGGTCTCGGCTTTCGTAAGGGTACGACTTGCGTAGGCCACGCAAGTCGGAATTCCAGGAAAGCCAGGTTGGCGCTGCCCAAGGACAGCGCCGAGGCGTACACCGCTGGCATCTGTCTGCAGATCTGTGGGGGCCGTCGGGTCGTAGTGGCACAATATTGGGGGAGACGTCAGTAAACGACGAAGATTTGCGAACGCCTCCTCGCACTCTGACGACCCCGAATAAATGGGTCCGTTGCTTCCAAGGAGCTTCGTCAGGGACAATATGATGGTGACGAAACTTCGAATGAAGCGTCGGAAGTAGAAACCCAAACTTTCAAAACTTCGCAGTTCTTTGGTGGCCGTAGGCCTACGGAATTCGGCGACGGCACAAAGTTTGGCTGGATCGGGGAGAATTCCATCCTTGAAGACGACGTAACAAAGTATCGTTAGCTGCCGCGCTGCAAATAGGCACTTCTGTAAATTTAGTTGTGGGCCAGCGTTTCTCAAACACGTCGGAGGCATTTAAAGTGCATGGAGAAGTCCGGAGCAAAAGTAACGACGTCGTCAAGGTAGCACAAACACCTGTGCCATTTCAAGCCACACAGAACGGTATCCATCATGCCCTCAAAAGCTGCTGGTGCATTACAAAGTCCAAACAGCATGATGGTAAATTCATATAAGCCGTCGAGCGTGACAAAGGCGGTCTCCGGTGGATCGTCATCTGCCACGGGTACTTAACAATACCCTGAGCGTAGATCAAGAGATGAAAAAATTCTGCTGCTTCTGGGCTGTCAATAGCGTCGTCGATTCGCGGAAGCAGGCAAACGTCCTTGCGAGTGATATTGTTGAGGCACCGATAGTTCACACAGAACCGTACAGAACCGTCTTTATTCGCAACAAGGACAACGGGAGATGCCCATGGACTGTGAGGAGGTCAGAACACTTCGCGGCGGAGCATATAGGCCACTTGTTCAATAATCACACGACGTTCTGTAGCAGATAAATGATATGGGCGTTGTGTCCGCGATGGCGATTGTGAGCCAGTGCCGATGAGGTGTGTAACTGCCGACGTCCGACCCAGGGAAGCTGGCCCGACATCGTAACAAGAACGAAATTCTTGCAAGATGCACAGAAGCTGAGATAGCTGGCCTAGTGTGAGGTCATCGGCAATAGAATAATCGAACACATACTCGTATGGGGGCAATGGGCCAGACGTAAAAAGAGAACCAAGCGTACTGTCACGGGCACAATATGTGGCTTCGGGCACGACAATAATTTGCACGTCTTCGATAGCTTCGACATTGCCAAGGCATTCGCCTCTTAGCAACATCACATGGTACTGAAACGGGTTACAAAAAATATAACGCTGGAGCCCCGTGGACGCTCGCCGTTTAAAAAGGCAGCAGTAGACTTCTTCATGTGTAAAATGGTCAGACGGAGAAAGTAGTGCGATGGCGTCGGACAGGCTGTTGCAGTGCATAGGAGCAACCATTGACGAGTTGGGAGGAACGTTGGTGTCGTGTGTGACGAGTAGCTTGTTCGGAAGAGAAGCATTGTCAGCGAGCGTTAAATCTGAGAGCGGCGACATTTCTAGTTCGGCCCGTGCGCAATGAATGACGGCATTGAATTCCGCGTAGCTGAGTGGTGCAGTCACAGGGATCTGTTGGGGCCTGTACAAGACTTCAGCGTAGCTGCGAGGCGCCGCCGCAGAAACATGCTAGCGGCGATCAGGCAAAACCTCTTTTAGTTCTTGTGCGATGGCGCGGCGGAGCGCAGGAACACAACTTGACGTTGACTCTTGTACCTGTTGCGGCTGTGCAAAGGCCATCAAGGAGATCTGGCGTGCAATTTCCTAGCGCACGAACGCCTTCATTTCTTCCAGCAACACTGACTGCTCAGAAATATCCGTCAAGCCAGCAAGTTGTTCGTCGCGTGATGTAGAGCGACGGGTGAACGACCGCTGCCTGCGTATTTCCGCGTAACTTTGGCACATTGTAATTATCTCTGCCATAGTGCAAGGATTTTTGGCAAGCAGCATGGTAAAGGCATCGCCTTCTATGCCTTTCATAGCATTCCTGATCTTATCAGACTCAGAAATGGTCGCGTTAACTTTCTTGCATAAGCCCAGGATGTCTTCGATGTAACTGGTGAATGATTGACCCCTTTGCTGAGCGCGTTCCCGCAAACGCTGTTCGGCGAGCAGCTTACGAATAGCAGGGCGATCAAAAACATCCACAAAGGATGTCTTGAAGTCTGACCAGGTCGGAAAATCTGTTTCATGATTGTTGTACCATAAGTTGGCCACACCCACGAGGTAGAATAACACGTTGTTCAGCTTTCCTGCTTCGTCCCATTTATTGTGTGCGCGTACCCGGTCATGGGTCGTTAGCCAGTCCTCAACGTTGGTGTCATCAACGCCTGTGAAGATAGCAGGGTCCCCGTTGCGAGGCACACCAGAGCATGGTGCCGGTGCAGGGGGAGGCACTTGCTGGGATGCTTCTTCAGGTATGGTCGACGGTACGGTGCTGGATCGAAGTTCCAGGTTGCGGGTTTTGAGGGCGCAGTATCTCCACCAATTTTCAAGGGTTTATTAGAACTCGCAGCAGCGCAGCGGCGACAGTCAAACGAGGACACAGCTTCGAAGCACGAGCGCCGTTGCCGAGCAAGAACACTGTGCCCACGAGCGTCTGGACCCACTAGAGCCGGACCCACTAGCGTCTCTGTTCGTTACGCTATCCTTACTATGCATAGCTGTCCACTAATTTGTTACCACAATGGATGCTTCGCCTTTCGAGTGAAGCTGCGCCTTCTTTTTTTTATTACTGGTCAAATCGATCGCCTCGCGTCTCTGTCTGGGTCCCTGCTGGTCGAGCTCCTGACCACTAGACCCACCCTACCACTACGGCTTTGGGTGCAGCAGTTGTGATATATGGTAGCTTCCAAATTTCATATACGAGCAGCAACGCCAGAAAGACTGAATTCCCCAGAGGAGTCTCCTTTAATTGATACTTACTGCATTCCGGATGGTTTCTGGAGAAATCGCTCCTCCGCGATTTCAACGCTTTTGTTTTGACCAGTTGTTCCAGAGGTGTACGACATGACAAGGATGCGTCCTGGACACCTTCTCACCTCTTGGTAATTCTCTTCAGTGTATGTGTCGAAATTAGAAATTGAAATAAATCCAGGCACGTCACCAACAGCAAAATATGTCTGAAAAGTAAGTTTGTAGAAGTATTAGTAATGGTATCTTTATTTCTATCCTGAATATACATACACAAGAAAAGGGACATAAGCAAATAACGTTTTACAGGTGTACATGCCCGACAAAGTAATCTTGTGTTAGATTCATTACGCTTTCCCTAACGAACTAACCTATTCTTTGATGAAGAATGGTATTGGCTAAATGTCCTTTGCATTCGTATGTTAAAACAATAAAGATGCATTTTCTTAAGGCTAAATCGGCCAGGATTGGCAATTACGTTCGCTCTTTGGCTCAAGATATGATAATTAATGCGTTACCTGACATGTTTTACGCCATGGAAACATCGGGAAGTGTATATGAAAAGCTTCAAAACACTAATCCAACGCTTTGATCTTGTTAAAGCGACGGGTTGATGCGGCCGTATTCACAGGGTGCACGTTAAGGATGCCGCGCTGAGTCACCCTATAAACCGTGTTCATTAAAATGGTCTGACTATGTTTTATGAGACGTCCATTAAACCACAGAGCATCTCTCTTGACAAGGACAAAAGGAAATCGGTCCCAAATATGGTTTGGCCGGCTTCACAGGTCGATATAAGTGCGCTGCTGACTTTGTAACATTTACAACTTGTGACGAAGCAAGTTTTAAGGAGAAACTGGTGCAGTATTTCGCAATCTTGGAATGACCTATTTTCTTTTCCTTTCTGTTTAAACATCGATCAATCAGAGGCCGACAGTTAAAATAAGCTGAGCCCGGAAGCGTCTGAGACGAAGACGAAGTACCAATTGAAAATAAATTGGTCCTTGCAGATAACAGTTAATGTGCCTACACTTATGAAGTATTTCAACTGTATAACCATGATAAACTGAGTATTGTCGCTGGAGCTATCATAGAATATATACCATAGATGCTTTATTGAACAGTTCGCGCGAAAAAATTGGCATTGAGGGGTTACTAAAGCAGTCTTTGTAGAATCAAAGCGGTAATCACTGCAATCAGTTTATGTATGCATTAGAAGAATTGACGTTCGTTTGTTTACATACATTTATTGCTATTCGTTTAGTTACGACTGTTTTTGGCTGTTTTGAACATTGCATGCCAAAGATGTCGCCGCTATGAGACGATTCGTTCCGTAGCCACGACATTGTGGAGTAACAGTCATTGAGTTCCAGCTTATCTCTAGGTCGTTGTCTGCATTTTTATCTCTGCTTTTCTTGTCTACAGATTATAACACATCTTCGCGGTACACCTGACAGCAACATCAAGAAAGAGGTCTTGTGCGACATAGAATGAACGCTTCTTAAGTCGATGTCTATTTCAGAGCCTGAAGTCCGTCGCTACATGAAGTATGAAGTAGGCCAGAACCTTCTTGCAACTTTAGTTGAAACTGCCCAGCCGGCTTCGAACACAAACTCAAAGTTGAGATGCCCCTTGTCTAGTGGCTTTTCGATAGTTGAGACTATTAGGAAAAAAGAAAGGGTTACGAGTGGGTAAAGCGAATGTTTATCTTTTAGTCGTGGTGTGGGCTACATGTCTTTCCTCGCGATGCCGATCTCGGCGAATGGCTTGAAGGAAATAATATACCGCTTCTCCCACGGCATTTCACCGTAACAAAAATATTTTGTAGCATAGTAGTTTAAACTATTACGCTCCTCTACGATAATCGATCGCTCGACGGGTTTCCAAGCATACACTACCCCAGCCGAAGGTGATGTGACTACGACGGCATGATAATAGGACAATGATTCTGAAATGATGAAGGCGCTGTAACGAAGTCAGAGTGATACCGATGGCGTAAGGATAGTAGGGATGACGACGACAGTATGACGAGAGTTCAACGATGAAACTTAAATGAAAACTATGCAATGACCAACGACTGCACGTTAATGTCTGTATGACGACGACGCAATGACATCGATGACAAGACCACGTCGGCATAATCGTGATGGAATGACGACACGTGAATACGATGGAATGAAAGAGAAGAAATGACTTCGATAGAAAGATGAATGTGGTACGATGACGACGACCACATGATGAAAATTGGAAGGCGACGAGTGCATTACTATGATGGCCTCAGTGGCGCACCGACCGGGGGTGATTCGGGGGTTGTAACCCCCCCCCCCCTGAGGCCTACATAACCCCCCCTTTTATTTAACCCCTTTTCTTTCCTTGCGCATTTGAGTACTGCAACAGCATTTGAGTACTGCAACCGGCAGTCATCTGCACACTCGCCAAAAGTGCATTTTTTTATAATTTCCCGTAAGGAAATTGAAATTATTGATGTTTAGATGGTATTGGCAAACCGTCAAACGCCCCCCCCCCCCTCCCCTGGCAGAGATCCTGGGTGCGCTACTGGGTGGCCTGTTGATCGCTATGTCGCGATGTCTGTATGACGATGCCAACGGCGTGAAGAAGGCAGCTTGACGGCGTGACTACTGTAGAGCGAGAATCCGATGACGACGATGGCACGCAGTCGCTTGACGACATATCCAGCAGAACATACCCACGGACACTAGACGGCATACACTGCGGGATCGGCCCACCACTGCCCACGGCACCTACGGCACGGAACTGAGCAACCAGTTAAAAAATTGAAGTGCTTTAAAATACCGAATGTCATTTTACTTTCCTCTGATTCATTGAAGCCAATTTGACGACATTGATATTCCTTGGCCGATAATGTGTGTAAATATGTTTAAATGGAAGGCCTATATGTACAAAGAGGAGCCGTTCCGTATCAAGTGAGATAGGAGCAGGCAACTAGCCAAGAGACCCTCGTATGCTACCTCCGGGAATGACGACTGCTAAATTCGAGGCCTTCGCTATTCAATGCGCAGTAATGGGCTAAACGAAAGAGCTTAATTAGTTCTTAGGCACAACCATATAAAAAGACCTAGAAGAACCACAGAAAGCATAGTCGAAATGTATTATTTGTAATTGATGTAGAGACCGTCTGAGGGCTTCGAACTTTGCAATGTTTATGACATGTGGTAGGATAAGCGGTTTATTCACTAAATTATTGCTCCTAAGCTCACATACCACGTTACACCTGCTGCTAAAATAAATTTAAAGATTTGCTTCCATGGCTTTGAGCAGTGATGACTAATACTGCCCGGGCTCTTGTTGGGCACCTGCTAAAATGCCCAACAAAGTTGCCCGATTGATAGTCGCTACAGAATCTTATTCGCCAAAGCTCCATACGCGTCATGCGGTAGATGTGCATTTAACTTCCACCTTTGACAGGAAAAATTTTCTTCCACTTTCATTTGTCTTTACCTAATTATTTGCACATTTCAAATAAAAATAACAAATAATTTCACTGGCCTTTCCCTGGCTTCATTTTCTGTGTTTTCTTTTGACTGTAAGTAACAAAAGATTGAGCTAATCCGATACGTTCTTTCTTCTTGCTAATTAGAACCTGTGTGTGCAAAACCACTCGGGCACAAGTAATGTTGCAAACAACTTGGTTTTCTTCAAGCGTAGATCCAGTGCATATATTTGATAGAGTTGCCCGTCACAGCCTATCTGTTTTACGTAAGCATAATTTTTCCGCAAGTGCATTATGTAAACTGGTACCGTTAAATCTGCAAACAGAAAAAGACGACAAAAATTACCTTTATGCTATTTCCTTGGTCTTTAGGACTGAACTTGAAGGAATGGTGAAGGTCAGTCACCACATGTGTAGCGTCACAGTTTTTCATGTGCTGTTGAACCTCTCCTTGGGCGAGAAAAAGCAACGAATAAATACTTTTTTCCACATTCGCAAAATGAGATTTCGGATTACTGTTGCGTTTTTTGAAGATCTCCCAAAGCTATTTTTAATGGTGCAGTTCTAAGCCCGATGTGTTCCACTGCTCCCGCACATCAAAATTAGGGTTCGTAAAAAGGAACTTTCTGCGTCCGAGTGTTTTCAGGTAAAATTTTTAAGCGCATGTTGCTAAGGAAGTCATAGTAAATTTTGGTAATATGTAATTTTTACAGTTAACATCAAGATGTTCTGCACAGAAGTATACATTTTATTTATTAAGGCGAAAGCCTTATATGTTTCATGGAGAGGTCTCCGTTTCAAGGTCCTTTCAAAAGCGCGTCGTCGATACGAAATGGTCTTCTTAGAATAAGAGGCAATAATGCGCATAAAACCGCGATTCAGGGTGGAAGGATGATTAAACAAGTGAACTGAAGTGATAATGGGTATACAGCGGTGAAGGAGTTGAAAAAAAAGTGAATTGATGGTGAATTAAAGGGGTTTTGTTGGTTAATAGAGTCAAACGAAAGGTAATGATGAGTTAGAGCGAACTATATTCAAGTTCCCCCACTGCACCTCCCATTTCGGAGGCAACCACCTGCCTCACTCCTCTCCACCTCGCATCTGCTATGCTGCGGGATGCTATGTTTATACCACGGTGGAAGAACATTTAGGTGTTGACACTGCGCGCGAGCGAGCGTCCAGATTATGTTCGGACGCGCGCGGGCGCACCGAGTAGCTCCGCGGTGAGCAGATAGATGGCGCCGCGGCCAGCGGTCCCAGCTTAGCGGTACCGGCGGCTTGGCATTCCTCTGCCTCCGCTAAATTTTCGTTCATAGTGGCGCCAGTAAAACTCAAAGCGCGAAGGAAATTCGTTATTTCAGATTAAGGTGATAAATGTACCAGGCTGAATGCTTTGCTAACATGAATGTATATTGTGCAGAGTGTGAATGACGTGAACACGGATCGATCGGGCAGCACTCAACGCCCACTCACATTCCGCTCACGCGCACATTTTGTTGCGGCCGATCTAGTCATGCATACAAGCATAAAAAAAGTGTAAGCCCGCGTGCTACCCCTCGATCAGAAGAAAATAGTGACTGCACCGCAAAATTCAAACTCAGAAAACCGTTCAAGCATCGTCACGCGAATTCAGTGTGGGCGTAATAAAATTTAAGAAATGAAACGGCGCAAGCTTGCGATATGCAACGCACTAGAGCAAAGTGGGTGTTCATGGCTAGAACCTATGATGAGAAAGCACATAGCTATGTAAAGAAATCTTTCAAAAGATAATTTATCAAGCGGGACCAATACAGGTGTTTTATCTTGTATTACGATATCACCAATACAGGTTACTCGTGAAAACCTTTTTTATTTCAATTCCACTTAACATAGACTGTGTATATTATTAATTTGGCTTTCGTCGCTTGGGGAGCGAGTGACTCTTGCAGGATCTTAAGAGGTGACTTTGTTTTTTCTTAAATTGCATATGATAATGTGCCAATGCAAGCATATTTGACAATGCATGCTACAGCCTGTCCACAAATACACTTATACCCAGCACACAATAATCTCATAGACTTTTTATTTTTTATTTTGCAAAGACAGAATAATAAAAAATTGTGCATGAAGCAGTTCGATAATTTTAATAGAGGATAGCTTTCCCAGAAGCTTACGCTCTCATACACTCCCACAATGCAAAAATGTTGAATAAAAACATGCAAGCGTGTCATATACACCGCACGCGAATTGTAAAAAACAATCAGTATCCAGGATGGCACAAATTTGAAAATCAGGCGCACATCTGCACAGAAAACCGCAGTATTATACAGGGTGCACAAAAATTTAAAAACATGTAAATGTCACGTAGCTGAACAGAACCAAGGTAATGTTGTTTTCCGTCCCTTGGAGATATTGAGATTATTTTTTACATTCGGTCTAATTACATGATTAGTCTTAATTATTTAATCAACTTCTCAAATATTATAATTATATTAAAAGTTTCAATCAGAAAATTGGAGAGCAACATGAAAGACTCCCGATACAGCTTTCTATTACTCAATACACGCTACGTAGAAGTGTTTTTCCGAGCGTGAAAGAAGCCCACGAATACACGCAAAGTGCCTCGAGGCAATTTTGAGTCTATTCACGGGTTTCTTTCACGCTCGGAAAACACTTTTATGTATCACGTCTTGAGCACCAGAAAGCTGTATCGGGAACTTTCATGTTGCTGTGCAATTCTCTCGTTCACACTTTTTTTATCTAATTATTGCATTAGAAAAGTTGATTAATCAGTTATGAAAATAATTATCTAATAAGGCGGAATGCAAAAAAATAATCTGAGTATCTCCAAGAGACGAGAGACAACATTGCCTGGCTTCTGTCCAGCTATGTGACATTTTCATATTTTTAAATCTTGGTGCATGATAGTTAAGACACCCAGTATATATCTTATACAAGCAGCAAAATTTGCACAGACTTTTGTGGCACACAGCAGTTTTTGAGGCACACAGGAGGTTCTCTCTTCCGCAGCGGCTTTCGAGGTTTATTTGACCGTGTGAGGTTCTTTGGACAGTTCGGAAATTAGGTGGGAACTGTATTTGCAGACAGAACAGGGCTCTTTGGCGCGTCAAGTAGCACCATTTTATCGAGCTCCGCGTAATATGCCGTCGATATCATATCTTCTGAAAAATGTTCGGTGTAGAAATGGTCAGTAGGCATTAGAGTTCGGTCTGCCCTCAGATTTACATGGCGCCACTGCTCTAGACGACCGCTGTCGGATGGCGCTTTGAATAGAGGCACACGCTCCGCACAGGTTCGGTATCCAGAATTGCAGTTCGTGACGAAGCACTTTCTCCCCATTTCAAACTCCCAGAAGGCGGCTTAAACCTTGGTCGAGGGCCCGTGGCGACAATACACAAGCACAAGACGATGAAAGGCGCGTGAACAAAAAGTGTGCCTTCAAAACAGCACGGCCGCACATGCAAACACAAAGCGCACAAAGACAGCGAAACACGCGACTTCCCGCTGAGGCTGGGACCGCATACCGCAGCGCCCTCTACGACAGCGCCGAACCAGCTGCAACCAAGCCGAACATAATCTGGACGCGAGCGAGCGGCGCTTTCGCGTGCTTTGGGGGGAGAGTGTCAGCACCTCTCCTTATTCTTACACCGTGGTTTATATACTGTGCTTTCTCTCTCTCTCTGAGCTCTCTCTTTCACCTAGCTCGTCGAAGCTATCGCACAGCTGGTATGGGGTATGGCGCTTTGTGCTTACGCCACGAAATTTTTCGACCAACGAGAGGTATACAGCTTCGCTGTAAAAGAAGCGCGTGATAGCGCCACTATTTCAGCGCTCCCAGACGACCGACGAAGAAACAAAATGCGCTGGTCTTTGCAGCGCTGTTCGGGAAGGGCTAGCGGCCGCAATTAAGATATGGGCCAGCAACTCTTGCTAGTAATATGTGATCGCGAACGAATAGAACGTGACAACTGCATTCTCCTTCCCGATTAAACAGTTCTGCGGCCAACATTTATGGAAGGCCGAGCTTTTTCTTCCTTTTTTTATTACTTTCTGTGTTCGCGCTTCATTCCAAACGTGGAGAGAATGATATGTTTATGCAAAGTCACGTCGAAACGCGACATACCTTCATCACCGCTGCTCGCTCAGTGCGTCCGATCGCGACGTTGCACGCTGGTGAGTCTCGAAAAAAGGCCTACAAGTAATGTTTCCTGATCGCTCCTCTGAGGGCACTGGAATAGTGGCGCTATCACACGGTTATTTTTTACATTACGCGGGCTTTCTTTAAGGACCATTACGAGAAGATCCATCAATGGTACTTAGTTGCAAACACTTCAGCCGGCTGTTTTCAAATGTGATAAACAACTTTCATATTGGCAGTTTCTAGCTCAAGCCAATATTTAAAAAGTTGGGCAATTAGTTTGCTCTAATTATTTGACAGCTCGTTCCCGCCCACTAGTACACTCCGTCCTATTTAATAGCTGGATTGCATTAGCTGAGACACTCCGTATATGAATACGACTTCTGCAAAGTCTTTGTAAACATTGTAACAAATTCACTTCAGATATAAATTATTATATCCTAATCCTTCGCGAACGAATGCTATGACGGATGCAGTTTATATCAGCTGCGATATGCGATTTTTGGGCCCAGTTATTGATTTGTAAACTTCATGGTTTGGTGTTTAAGAAAATTATCAATTTCCGGCAATTTTTCGGAAAAGTATAGGGCCCACATAAATATGTTGCTTCCAGCCGTCGCTAGCATTAAACGCTTTCGCGTAAGTGTCACAAATGTCATTTAAATCACTTCATTGGTTGTCTGAAAAAAGGATTTCTGCGTTTTACATGTGTTGGATAGATGGCATCGTAGTTAGCCCCGAGCTAAAGCTTTCTCTTATAATGTGAACGAGCTTCTTGAAATCCTGTAGAGCTCACTCAGTTCTTGCGTCCATTTTAATGGAATGTGTTTGAATATACTTTTGTTTTTCATCTTGCTTTATGAATTACATAATTCTTTCATTGTGTTCTTTAATCTTTCACTATTCCTATTTATTTTTTATTTTATCATACCCTCTAATCATCTGCCATAGTATGTTGGTACCTTTCTAAGGTATAGTCTGTATTTATCACAAAGATATTTCTCTCTCTCCTTAGCTATCTCTATGATACTAGTAAAATAGCCTAAACAGGCATAAACAGATCGATCGTTGAAGCCCGGTGAAAATTTGCTTTATTAATTTGCCTGCACAGGAAACTACACTGCACTGCACAGGAAGCTACACGATATGAATTCAGCCATTATCATTTATATAAGAGCGCTTCGTTGTCTTGGACATGTATGGACAGGATTGGATATGACAGGACAGGATACTGAACAGAATTAATTACTCATCTTATTCGGTATAGTATCCGTGCACGTGCGGGCTTCCAACACGAAGCAGAGTGTTACACTGCCAATATTATTGCGATAGCGATTATATCGACTTTCCAGGCGGACACTATAGACACTCCAGGCAAATTTCAGCGGTCGTCGACGCCGTGATGTTCCGCATAAAGTCCAAGTGCGAACATATCGCGGCCGCACTCGTCGCTCCAGGCGCGACGGCTGAGTACCGCTGCGCGTGTCCAACTTGGTGCCAACCTGCGTTGGGTTCGAGGGCTAGCCGGCCGGATTTAGCACATGGCTTCGTGTGTGCTGTGTTCTCGAGTGCCTTGTCCACATTGAAACACCAAGAGGAATTCGCTTGCTGCTGCCGGCGCTCTTCATCACACCAGCTTTCTGGCAGCGAGTGTCCGCGGCCATAGATTGACATTTGCTAGTCTTTGTGTGTGCGCGCGTGACAACGTGCTTGTTAATTTAGTTTGTAAGCGAATTGTTACAGAAGTTTATGCAGCTGATAATGCTATTAACCTTACTTCGTATAGCTGTCTAACACTTTGATATCGCAATCAGGGCTTCGCCTGTCGGCGGAAACTGGCTTTTTTTTGTGAATAAGCAACTGCGAAGGTTGCAGCTGGTACTGCTTAACACTTACATCTATAGACAAGGTTTATTGACTTTTTTACATGCGATAAGTGCTTCTGTAGCCATTTGCTGTTTGTTTTCCTTGTAGTTTTGCTAGTCATACATTACCTTTTTTGTATTCTGGATCACTCAGGACAACGGTAGCCCCGGCAATGCCGATGCTGTAGAGCGCCACAAAACCTTCGATGCTGTTTCCGAAATGACAGTAGACTTTGTCACCAGGACCAACGTTGTGAGCTTGAAGCATGGCGGCGCAGCAACGAAATTTCTTCAGTAGTTCTTTATAGGTCACGCTCCTCTCTCCATCGGTCTGAGTGAGAGATACATGGATGAATCAGAGGAAGGGTGGGGAATTTTAGAATTGAACACGCTGCGGTAAACTGCAACAAACTAGTGGTCAAGTTAGGACATAAGTGCGTTTGCAGCTGTCCAAGCACTATAGCATACTGTAGCTGATACACCAATAAAATGGCATGGTCACTATGTGCTTGTAGCAGGGGTATGTAAAAAGCTTCACAACGTCGCTTCCATCAGAATTATTGACAAGCATGCAACCACATAGGATTTAGTCTCCACTCTCTGGGGCCAAAATGCTGGTAAGTAGCCTATGTAAATAAGTTAAAATAATGAAGAACACTTTGTGCAGTGAATTCTACAAAGAGGGAGAAAGTGACTTAAAACCCGAAAACTGGCAATATGTGTTAGCATCGCTCTCACAATAAATAAGAATGTGAAAGGAATTTAGTTACGGTGAGTGATACGTAACATTCTGGAAAAGAAAACCACGTCAACTCTATGTACGGGACGCCAACACACTAAATATATCGATAAGGATGTGTATCAAAACCCGCCCGGCGCATTTGCTCTGTGAATACGGTATTGTGCTGCAGCGCATAAGAGCCGTAGTTTCGATGTTCGGCTACTGCAGCTGAACTCCAATGGAAGCGGAATGCAAAAGAACTGGTGCACTGAACTTTGGACACACGTTATCGAAACACAGGTGATCACAATGGTTTCAGCTTGTTGTAAGAGGGTCTGTTATACCAGTTTCGTGTTCTTAAATGGCTTTTTCATGCCGCAGATCGCCGCTTTCTTGAATTCCATTCAATTTAAAACAGTTACTACACCTGCTTGGGACATGTGCATTTCCTTGTCAGATTTTGTTGGTGCTCTGTGTGCATATGTGCACCGCTGCTATAGCACGAGTGCACGTCAGCACTAGACTGCAGTCGTCACTCCTCGTCCTTGGTAAGCTGGCGCTTGTGCGGATGTTCAGGTTCTACAGAGAGATCGACGGTACTACCACCGCTTAAAAATATATAGAAATGCATACTGCTCTTCAGTTGGTCCGCCAGTGCCTTGGTGGATGTCCGCTAGGGTTGCGTTTTCATATTTGTGCAGGTAGGCAATCTTTAGGATTCAGACTGCTTGACGATCAATTCCTGCTGTTTCCGGACCCTCTTTGCTATTAGGGGCGAAGCTCCTTAGGGTGTGGGTCGTTCCCTCCTCTGTAGTAGTAGTAGTAGTAGTAGTAGTAGTAGTAGTAGTATGTAGCCACCTGTAGTTTTATGAAGTGTTCACTAGATGGCGTCCCGGTTCCGCTTCCACTGCCGGTTCCACTTCCGGCTCCGGTTCCACTTCCGGTTCCGGTTCCACTTCCGGTTCCGGTACCACTTTGCGCGCGTTCGGTGCGAACGCGGGCAAAACGCCGACGGCGTCGACAACAGTTCTGCGCGTTGCTGGTGCGGCTGCATGTCCAAGTTTATACAGCTGATAAAACTACCTTGAGTCTCTCGTTGCCGACGCGCGCTCTCTTTATCTCTCGTCCGTAGCTGTGGTTTACCCGAATGATCCCCCGGTGCTTCGCCCACTCATCATCATTCACTTCGTGGATATGCTGTGATTTTTTTATCTTTCTCATTCTGCCTGCGGCATCTAAAAATGTAGTTTATTTCGGCAGACATTTGAGTCCAACTACGCCCCGAACAGCGTAAAAAATGTTCGTGCAACTGCAGGTTGGTCAGTCTCGAAGTTGTCAAGCTATAACTGCCCCAACATTTAGGCCATGCATTATGCATAGGAAATGTTACAGCAAAGATGTTTATGGGCAGCGTTCGATGCATTTTTCGTGTGCAAAAAATGTGGGCCGATCTTAGTGAGAGTGCAGAAAGGGACCAAACCCAATGGCAAATACCCCTGTAGATTCCGGAGGGGGCCTTCGAAACCTGTAACGCGCCCTTGAACTACCCTTGTCACATCTCGCACCCAAAGAGGTTTCAGGAACACGGGTAACAACAAGTACTACGATCGGATCTTAGGACAAAAGGCTGACCCCTGTAAGCCATGTCTACGGTCGCACCGCCCTCTCTTTGTCGGCATTCCAACCGCTTGTGTGCCTAGTTTCCTGCCGCTCTCCCTTGTCGCGGCACCGCCGCGCGTTTATATATGAGAAGGTGCCGTTCTCTATTTTGAATTTCAATTCTCACGTCGTAATGTGGAGGCAGCGTGTAGCGCGCACTCCCGGCGACGATTGCATTCTCGTGTCTATTCCTTCCGTCGCTCATCGTAGCGACGTTGCTCCTGGGTAGTCCTGACTATACGCGGCCTCCCTATTCTGCTTCACGTTTGTGTCGCGTGCTAAATAACTTTGCTGGTCATCCACCTTCGCAGAGTAGAATGACTCACGATTTTTAAACTAAACTCGAGTGTCTCCCTTCAAGGAATAGCGACGCTATCCTGCGCCTAAATAAATTAGAAAAAACCGAAACTAACCTCAACGCATCATAGAAAAGCGTCACGAAAAAAAATTTGCTTTGAAAACTGGGCGACAAGAAAACACCGCGCAATCCACGCCTTGAAACGCTTGTGGCCTCTGTCACCGACCTTCGGTGCACCAGTACAGGCAACGATTACGAAGGTATAAAGCGCTCTCATAGACTCCGTGCTCGAAGGCAGGGCAGTGCAAAGAGTTCTACTCGAGCTGTTACACCACAGAACTCAAGCTGGAATACTGAAAACTCGCAGAACTTTAAGAACAATGTTATATTCAGTAATGAGTATATTGTTACACACCAGGTGTTTAGCACAGAAGAAGACGAATCCAGCTGATGATCGCGTTTCGAGAGCGGTCCCGAGGAAGCCTGGCAAACGTCGTTCTTCTCTTCCACCTTTCTTCCACCTGGTTATTTGCGCGGCATCTCTGGTTTATCGCAATAGCTCGTGAGATTTCCCCCGCTGGCAGACGTAGCCCGCCGGACGAGAAAGTCATCTCGTGGATTGCAACGCCGGAGACGCGCGACGTGTGTCATTTTAGCCTTGGCCGAGCGTCGTCCACTGCTCGTGAGACACGCAATGCGATAGTTCACTTCGCTGAGGAGTTCCAGAATTACGTAGGAACCGACGTAGTGGGCGACAAACTAACACCATCTACGCTTCCGCCACGCCGTCCAGAGCCACACAAGGTCACCAGGATCGAGGTAAACATGGTGGTGACGCCCATCATTGCGTGTGTTGCACCTGTCCTGCGGTGCCGGGGTGCGTAGCCTAGCGCGGTTTCCCACTTCTTCCACTCGACAGAGGATCTCATCGATTTATTCGTTCTCATGAGTGAAGTAGGGAAATATGGTGTTGAGGGTGGAGCGCCGCGGACGAGCATAACGAAGGAAAAATGGCGAGTATGCAGTAGTCTCGTGTCTCACGGTGTTGATGGCATAGGCAAGATACTGTCCCAATTCTTGTGTGCCCAATCGATGTACATGGACAGCACATTGGCAAGCGTTCTGTTGGTGCGCTCGACCAGACCATTAATTCGTGGATGGTAGGGCGTAGAATCGCAGAAGCTGCATAAACACAGAAGAAACCAGATGAATGATTTCTCCAACGTAGTGAGAGGCCGCTAGGGGGCTAGAGTGTGCGGAAGCGGTTCGTATCAGCTCCGCCAATTTCTAGTTCCTGTGCCCAGCTAAGTCCTTCTTAGGACCCACCAAGGCGCTCAACGGATCCAGGAAGGTACACGGACCCTAACCGCTACCATCTTTTGGATGTGCCCTGTGATCTCCGAGAACTATCCGGTGAAGACGTCTCTGGCAGCCACGCCGCTGCGCTAAGCCTCGCCTCGTCGAGGCGAGCCTCGCCGGCGCGCCGCGTTCCTCACTCCCCTACAACCATGGAGGACCTAGTGGAAGGAGAGACCATTTCCCCGCAGGACTATCACCCTGGTGAGTGGCAAACTGTGCTCCACGCTTATCGAAATCGGGCCCCGGCTTCAAATTCGTCCCCCAAACCCAACTGAACGGCCTCGGTTCAAGCTAAGCCAAACGCCAGCAACGCCGGTGCGCCGACCGACGCTGCGTCTGTTGCCATTCCAGCCGCGTTCAAGGAGACGCCAAACGCCAGCAACGCCAGCAACGCCGGTGCGCCGACCGACGCTGCGTCTGTTACCATTCCAGCCGCGTCCAAGGAGACGCCACAGCTGCTACGCACGACGCGTGCGGTCGTAGAAAAAAGTAAACAACTCGCGGCGTTGCCGGTGGGAACGATCCGAGTTGTTTTTCGCCCGCGAGGTGGGCTCTCCCTGGACAAGCTTCCAGCTCCAAGTCTCCTGCAGGCATTGCGTACCTCACCCAGCTGCTCAGTGATGGGTGAACTGTACATCAGAGTCCATCCCACAAACAATACGTTCATGGTGGCGACGGTAGCGGAGGCAACAGCTCTCGCTTTAGTGAAAATACAGGAAATCACTATAGATGGGAAGAAATACCCGGTAGCCGCGTACATCGCGGCCCCTCCAGCGGCAGTAAAAGGTGTGATTTACCGAGCATACTGGAATGAAACACCAGAACAAATCCTAAATGACTTGCGGCATCGCAACCCGGAGGCCGACATCATAGCGGCCCGTCGCATGGGGAAAACGGCATCAATTCTAATAACCTTTGCATCTGGTCCCGTACCCCACACCATTAAATATATGTGTGTGGTACACAGCTGCACCAAGTACAAGGGCAGCCCTGATGCCTGTACGAACTGCCGGAAACCTGGTCACAGGTACGATGTATGCCCTCTTCCAAAAACTGGGCTCTGCCCGCGGTGTGGCGAGAAGCACGAAACGCAAGAGGACCCTTGCAAGCCAAAATGCATTCTTTGTGGTGGGGACCACCTCACCGGTACAGGCTCATGCAAGGCTAGGACCCCCCAGCCTCGAAGACAGACAGTGAGGAAACCCAAGACAGCAGTGCCCACGGCGAAGGACTTCCCACCCCTAGCGCCTCATCAAGATCGTCAGCGAGCCTGGAATAAACCCACCAGTACACCCCCAACTTCACTGCGGGAGGAAGAAATAGCACACCTGCGGGAAGAGGTAAGGCACCTCAGGGCAGTCGTTAACTCTATCCCTTCCACCCTCCCATCCCCTCCGTTACCAACACCCCAACGCTCCACACCCCCTCCCCAAAAGAAACGCCGGCAAGACGACACTCCAGACATAGATTCCAAATTAAAAGACTTTGCCCAACAGTTAGAAGCCAATATTCTGGCTAAAACTCAAAATTACATTGAAGCCACCATCACTAAGCTTACAGAAACGATTATTAGTCAGGTAACCACCGCCATTCTTCAACAAATTCCACAAATAATTGCTGGAATGTCTTCACATACGCCAGCCGGTAACCCCATAGCACCTCCCATCCTTCGCCCGCCCACCCTCCAGCATGGCCTTGCTGACGGGAAATAATCTCCCATTACGCATTCTACAATGGAACTGCAGGGGGTTTCGCCGCAAAAGAGACCCCCCTGCAGCAGCTACTCTCTGCTTCCTCTACACCCCCTGATATAGTAGCACTCCAGGATGCTGGCACAAACGTATCGCTGCCAGGATATGCTCTGGTAGCCTCTGACATCACTCCAAACCCCAGGGTTACCACTTATGTGCAAAATTTTGTACCATACACTTGTCATGTACTGAATTCTCCGGTGGCTCACACATTTCTAGAATTAATCCCGTCCACTCACAAATCCCATCCCCTCTTCATCCTTAACTGTTACCTCCTTCCGAGGCAACCGGCCTCGGAATGTATCACTCCATCCGCCTCCATCATTGCAAAGAAGGACCCTCTCATTATCTTAGGGGACTTTAACTGCGCGCATGTAGACTGGGGGTACATGCGTACCAACAAGAGAGGAGCGGATTTATACAACATCCTTCAGATGCAGGGCCTTTCTGTATATAACGATTTCAGCACACCTACGAGAATCGGTAACAGTGTCACCACCGACAATAGCCCAGATCTCACCTTTGGCCGCAATATTCCCACGCCAGTATGGCGGAACTCCAATGAGGCCTTGGGCAGTGATCATTATATCCTAACTATAGAGTTTGACTTTGCCAAAAAAGCTAAAAATTACCGTGTCCGAATGACTAGCTGGGATAATCTTCGTAAGCACAGAGAGGCCAAAATATTAGAGTCCCCCTTTAACCTTCACACATGGATGACAGAACTCAAGCAGGACGTGCAAGCTTTTACGCAAACGTTCGACGCCGCCCCTGAAACTCCCATTGCAGATAGTAGGTTAGCGCACCTACTCCAAGCACAATACAGTATTCTCACGCGCTGGAAAACCCAGAAACAGAATTGAAAACTTAAGCTCAAACTGGCACAGCTTCAAAAACAAATAGAAGAGCACAGCGCCGCCCTTAGTAAATCCAATTGGCACCAAGTATGTGACGGACTACGAAGTAATCTTTCCAACTCCAGGGCCTGGAATCTTCTTCGACATATGATAGACCCCACTCAAACTAAAAAGCAAACCCGACTTACACTCAAAAGGCTTACCCATCAAAATCGTTGTAATCAGCAAGCACTCTTAAGCGAACTTCAATCAAATTATACCACTGTGGGCAAAGCTGTATCATATCCCGACTACATAGGCCCCGATCAACCCTCCCTCGACGCCCCTATTATGGAGGTTGAAGTCAGAACAGCCCTGATTAAGCTCCGTAACTCAACTCCTGGAGATGACGAAATCACCAATGTCATGCTCAGAAACCTAGATGACCGTTCTGTTTGCCTTCTCACCGAGTACTTCAATGAATGCTGGGAAAAGGGGGAGTTACCTGCTGAATGGAAGCATGGAAAAATAATTTTCATCCCCAAACCCAATAAGCCCATTAATGCCCAAAATCTCCGTCCCATCTCTCTGACTTCGTGCCTGGGCAAACTCTTTGAGCATGTCATCCTCACCCGTCTCACGCAACACATGGAATCCAATGGACTATATCCCCATAGCATGCTAGGATTTCGACCTCATCTCTCGGCACAGGACGCCCTGCTACAGATTTCACATGCCATCCTCAATGATATGTTTCACCACACCAGAGCAATCCTGGCAGTAGATCTCACTAAAGCATTTGACAAGGTTAAGCACAGTGCCATCCTGCAGAACATCCAAGAGCTGCAGTTAGGACCTAAGACCTATAACTATATTCGGGCCTTCCTAAACGGGCGCACCGCCTCCCTGCATATAGATAATATACAGACGCCCTCATTCACCCTTGGAAACATTGGCACCCCGCAAGGAGCGGTGTTATCCCCATTCCTGTTCAATATTACCCTCATTCCCCTGGCAAAGGCTCTCAGCCGCATCCCACACTTGGGACACACACTTTATGCGGATGATATCACGGTTTGGACCACATACGGCTCGGATGGCGACATAGAATCAACACTTCAAGAAGCAGCCACAGCTATAGCTACCCACGCGGCCAACATTCGCCTTGAATGCTCACCCACAAAGTCAGCACTCTTCATACTCCGGCCGCGCCGTGTCCCCATCGCCCCCATTGTGATTTATCTGCATGACACTCCCATACCACAAACACCCACACTCCGCCTTCTTGGCCTGTACTTACAGAACACGGGAGGAAACAATCTTGCCCTGAAATCACTAAAACAATCAACTTACTCTGTCATCCATCTTCTTAGAAGGATTTCAAACTCGCGAGCCGGTTTAGACGAAGCAGACAATCTCAAGGTGCTGCATGCCTTTGTGCTTAGTCGCATTCTGTACGCATCTCCTTACCTGAACCTCTCCACAGCGGACAAAGATAAAATCAACGCTTTAATCCGCATGGCTACCAAACCAGCGCTCAACCTACCAAAGAACACTAGCACGGACAGGCTCTTAAAATTAGGAATGCACAACACTATACAAGAACTTATTGAGGCACATCGACAAGCACAATACTTTCGCCTGGCTGGCACAGAAACAGGACGGCATATACTGGACTCTCTCGAAATTCGCATACCCGCACATGTTGTAGATTTAGTATCTCTCCCTCGCGCCATGCGCGCCGCGCTTATCATCAAACCCCTCCCTAAGAACGTCCACCCAGAGCACCATCAATCCCGCCGCGTCGCGCGAGCCAAAGCTCTCCATAACGCATATGGCACTTTAGAGGATGTGCGATGGGTGGATGCCGCGTGTGGTCCAGACCGTTCTGTAGCTGTGGCTTATCATCCAGCAGCCCCCCCCCCCCCCCACTCACCCACTTCATGGATTCCCACTGTACCCCGGAAGAAGCAGAGGAAGCTGCTATTGCCTTAGCGATCGCTCAAACCAATGTGGCTTACATAGTTAGCGACTCTAAAACAGCCATCCTTAACTTTGCCCGCGCACGCGTCCATGCCCCAGCGTGGCAAATATTGAGAATGTGGGTCCAAAATTCTGATAGACGTATTGAGCTCGTGTGGGTGCCGGCTCACTCTGGCAATCCCGGAAATGAGGCCGCCGATAACATAGCCCGAGGACTTGTACGCCGGGCAAATGGCGACCCCAGCCGGGATTTCTCGAGGGAGCGGGCGCACACGTTCTCCGAAATTACCCAACAAGCACGCCTTGCCCGTCGACTCTACCCTCCTCCCCACCCCCGACTATCCCACTATCAACAAATCCTCTGGAGGCGACTCCAGACCCGAACTGTTCCCACACCTCAGCTCCTATCCCACTTTCGCCCCGTTTCGCCAGAGTGCACTCTCTGTGGAGAGTCGCACGCCACCTTAGACCACATCCTCTTTGGCTGCCCTGCAGATCCTCCCCCGCAGGGACAGCCTACCATCGGAACATGGGAGGAATGGGAGGCCCTCCTTGCGTCGCAGGACCTGGACATCCAACTTCGCTGCGTGAACCGGGGTGCCAGTGCTATGGCCCTACGTGGCCTGGACACATGCGCGTAAACTGAGGGCTGTGCGGTGGCCCTGGGCCCTTGAAGGGTCCAAACTAGCTCGCTTAATAAAGTTTTTCCATCCATCCAACGTAGTTTAATAAACCCTTGGGTTTCTTCAACTACGTCCGCGGTATATTGTCGACCACGACCGCTGATTACTATGCTAGGAGGTCCATATCGCAGTATAATGTGAGCCAGCAAGAATATTCAAACTCCTGTAGCTGTGGCCGTTGGCAACGCGGCGGTCTCACAATAGCGGTAAATGTGATCTACGCAAACGATAACCAACAATTGAACTTTGAGCATCACGGGAAAGGGCCCGGAATATATCTACTTCCTCAAAGGGGACGCTAGAACGGGGGACTGGTTGAAGTAGGCCGTGTAGCGCTTGTGGAGGACGCTTGTAACGCTGACATTGAGTGCAGCTGGTGACGTACCAATCTATAGCGTTCCGAATTTTAGGCCAGTAAAAGCGTTCTTGAGCCGGGTAGAGCGTTCGTGTGGAACCAAGATGACCGGAAGTTAGGTCAACGTGCTTGGCGTATAAAGTTAGGGTGTGAAGGGTCTTGGGGACAACTAAAGGTAGCGCGCACCGGTGGTCGAGTAGCTTGTCTTACACAGGGCGCCGCCGTCACGTAGGCGAAAGCAACAGCCTGCAGGTGACTCCTGCGCTGCCGCGACGAGCGGTTGTACGCTCTCGTCCTTCTGCTGCTCGCATATGACGGTACCCATGTCCGTAAATTTCGGGAACACAAAAGCGATGCATTGGTCAAAGTTGTCACCATCGCATTCAGTTGTCGGAAGTGGCATCCGAGAGAAAGAAAATCAGCGTCAGCATGTCGCCGGCCACTCTTGTTTCAAGTAACAAAACCATATTCCTGTAGACGGAGGGCCCAGCGTGCTACTTCACGCACATTCACGAGCCAGCATAGCGAATGATGATTCATTACCACAGTGAAGGGGTGCCCATAGACATACGAACAAAACCGTTGCACTGAGAAGATGACCGCCAGACACTCTGGTTTGGTCACTATGTGGTTGCGCTCGGAGCGGCTCAAGGACCGGCTAGCGTAGGAGATCACATGCTTGCTGTCGCCGATACGCTGAACGAGCACAGCACCGATGGCTACGCCACTGGCATCGGTGTTAATCTCAGTTGGTGATGATGGATCGAAGTGGTGAAAAATTGGCGGGGACGTCAAAAGGAATTTCAGCTGATGAAACGATGAGTCGCAATCTGGAGTCCACTCTAAGGGAACGCCTTTTATGAGAAGGCGTGCAAGGGGATGATCCATGTCAACAAATCTGGGAATGAGTTGGCGAAAGTAGGGGCACAAGCCCAAGAAACTTCTTAACTACTTGACAGAGTCAAGTACCTTAAATTCTTCTACGGCCACAGTTATTTGTCGAAATAGTCGTATGCCTTCTTCAGCGACCAGATCTCCTAGCACAAGAGAATTCCGGTCCCCAAAACGGCATTTTTTTCATTGAGCACCAGACCCGCTTTCTCCAAGCAGTTCACACTAAGTCCAAACGTTTGTTATATTCACTAAACGTTCGCCCAAAGATCACAAAGTCGTCTAAGTAGCATATGTAAACTTCCCATTTCAAGCCGCGTAATATCGCGTCCATGAACCTTTCGAACATTGCGGGCGCGTTACACAACTCGAAAGCCATCACGTTGAACTCACATAGTCCGCCGGGCGTTAAAATTGCTGCCTTTTCTCTGTCGTCCTTGTGCATAGGAATTTTCCAGTAACCTGACCGTAAATCAACAGAGGAAAAGTGAGATGCCGCAAAGAGGCAGTCGATGGCGTCGTCAATTCGTGGGAGTGGATATACATCTTTCTTAGTAATGGCGTTTAGACGATGATAAAAAACGCAGAACCGCCACGCACCCTCTTTATTCTTCACCAATATCACGGAGGCTGCCCAGGGACTAGACGACTCTCGAATGACGCCTTGGCATCGCATTTCTTCGACTTGATGGCTGATTATCTTGCGTTTTGCCGGGGACACGCGATAAGCTTTTTGTCGGATTGGCTGAGCGGATTAAATTCGCTCGATGAGCAAACTCGCCGAATTACACGAAAATTTGGACGACTGGCCAACGTAACGACCGTAGCAAGTCTTGACATGAGTCCTCCGCCTCAGACCTATCGTCCGCCATCCGCCAGATTGTCCGTGAGGAGCTCCAGTGGCATGACGAACAGGCACGTTAGGCGACGCCACGTTGCAGCTCCTCCGCATTCCGAGAAACCCTTTGGGAACCCCCTTCGGGTACCTGGAACCATTCGGTGTCGCGGATTTTAACGGCTCCAGAGACGAACCGCATTACGATACGACCGAACCACCACGCAATGATTCACCCGCTCAATGTTTGGATCAACGCCCACGCAACTTTCGTCCACGAAGACTAACCGCTACCTACGAATTTCAAGGGGAAGCTCCTCGTTACCCTTCAACCTATGTCTTTCGCAGAATACTTCAATCCGCATCCTGAAGCTCGCCCTTTGCCACTGTATTACTTCTGCGGCATGCATGGCCACATAGCTAGGTACTTAGCCGACGCCGAGCATAGAACTAAGGACCATCAGCGCCGACTATGAGGTCTAGTGACACAAAAGCGGGGGCACAAAAGCGATCGTAAATCTTCGTAGACTCGCCCCGGTATAGTCTACGATCGTACCGGTACGATCGTAGACTAGCCCCGGTATAGATCAAATTTCGGCACGGCACTTAAAACTTGTAGTTGATGATATTTGTGAACCACTTTCTGTAATTATAGATCTTGCGTTCAAGAATGGACTATTTCCTAACTCGCTGAAAGTAGCTAAAGTTATTCCGGTATATAAAAAGGGTGACGGACTGTCAGTTTCCAACTACCGCCCCATCTGTATTCTTTCATCGCTTAGTAAGGTTACCGAAAAATTATTTATAATTCGCCTAAGCAAATATCTGCAAAATTTTCATGTACTGAAGCCATGCCAATTCCGTTTTCGAGAAGGTAGTTCAACTAGCCTTGCCCTGCTTTCCTTGACTGACTATATCATGTGCTCTATTGATTCAGGATGCGTAGTTGGCTCAGTTTTTTGGACTTCACAAAAGAATTTGACACCAGTAATCATCTCATCTTGTCTAACAAACTCCAAGCATACGGTATTTCAGGTCCGTCCCTCAAGTTCTTAAAACGTTATCTACTGAACAGAAAGCACACGGTATCCATATCTGGCTGTTTCTCCGCTACTAAAACAATTAACCAAGGGGTGCCTCAAGGCTCATTACTTCGTCCATTACTTTTTTTACTTTACATCAATGATCTTCCTGACAGCATACACATGGCTCACTGCGTTTTATATGCCGAAGATACTACTATTTCCTTTGGTGACACATGTATTAATGCGGTCGCTACCAAATTAAATGATGTTCTATGTAGCGTGTCAGAGTGGTGCCAGGAAAAGTATTTACTTATTAATCTAAATAAACCCGAATTTCTTATTTTAAAATCACCTCAACATAGGTTAACCTCAATACCTGGCATCAGAATTGACTCGCATTACATGAGTGTCAATGATAGTGTATCGTTCTTTGGCGTTCAACTTGATAGTAACCTTAAGTTCGTTAACCATATTACTCACATTAGAAAGATGGCAGCATTCGGCATTCGCGCATTGCTTTTCTTCACATTTCTTCCATCAGGCCCTGCTTTGTCTTTACTCCGCTTTTATTCATTCTCATATCACTTATGGCATTTAAAGGGAAACTGAGACATCCACCCAAATGTAGCAATTTGCTACAATGGAAACACAACTGGGTTCCTCGAAAGAAAGCCTCACAGTTGAAGAAAAATTCGTCCTGGTCCGGGACTCGAACCCGGGACCACCGCCTTTCCGGGGCAGCCGCTCTACCATCTGAGCTAACCAGGCGGCTATCAGATGGCAGGGCGAAGTCGAATTTGTCGACAAATGGAAGCAGAGGCAAGTGTATGACGTAATAGTTCAGCGGAAATCCGCTAGGTGGAGATAAGTAATTAAAGGGAGACTGAGACATCCACCCAAATGTAGCAATTTGCTACAATGGAAACCCAACTGGGTTCCTCGAAAGAAAGCCTCGGCTTCCTTTCGACTGTACTAGGTTTGCTGCTAAGAATAATTTTTTGTTACCTAAGATTTCTACCAATTACGGTAAATCATCTTCATCCTTCTGTGCGATCACATTGTGGAATCATTTACCCATGTCTGTTTCATTCAAGAATTCATTAAAAGATTATTTGTTGAATTCTTGATGTTGATGCTTGTTAAGTTGTACTAGATTTGTGGTTTTGTACACAGTATTTATTTCTCAATTTCCTCTTTTTTGTGTTCATGCATTTTGATGTTTTGTATTCCTTTATGCTTAATGTTATTTTTCCTTCATATATTTGTTCCATTGGTTCGCACAGCTGCTAATCCTTGTATTATTTATTTGTAACCTTCATCGAGGGTCCCGTTGCAGTCTTGTACTTTGGGACCCTCGTCTGTATATTTTATATGCTGTCATTAACATACGATGTTATAATAATAATAAACTGATTTGATTTGAGTTAGTGGTCGTACAGTGCGCAATCAGTGGCCAGGAGACTCCACTAACGGAAGTCACTTCCGAGAGGACAGACGCACCGCCCAGGAGACCCGGAACCGCTACCGCTACTGGGTACGCCAGGTGCGCAACTCTCCTTGTTTGATGCATACTTGGTGTTGAAGTCAGTTTAGCTGAGTTTCGGTGCCATCATAATTGATAACGTTTGCTATAAACCGAATGAAGCAAGCCATCTGGTCATCAAAGCACCTACCTCTCCAACACTGGCTGCCTCTTGTAAGGCAGCTAACATTTTTAACGTAAAACAGCGAAGCTTGGAAAACAGGGATGCATATTTCTGAAGGAGGGTTTGGGTACGGGGTAGTTGGTATTCCATAGCAAACTATGTATGCGCTGTAAGTCAAGTTTGCGTAGGTTTCAACTGTCTCATCGAATTGCATAATCTGACAGTGATATGTTTAAGAAGGCGCGATTCCAGAATGCTATACTGCACATCGATCTTTTGGTAGTTCAGGTTGGTAGTCCAAGGGGTGTCGTAGCGATTTTTATTAGCAAGAACATCAAATTCTTTCTCCAGCCTGATTACCCTGCTACTAAGTAACTACGGTGTAAGGCAACGAATGGCGCACTAGATGTAGCATTTGGTGCAATAGGTATATTGTTCTCCTGGCACCGCTTATATATTTGGCTTTGCTAACAAGTACTTTACACAGCGTAGGCTACGCAGTGGCACATTTGTAGTTGCATGCGATTTCAATATCTTGCATATCAACAGGCAGTCGTTCAAGTCAAGTGGCGGCTAGAAACAGCTTTGTCATTTGATGATCGCTATGTTCTTGTCATTTAATTTGTTTCAAGTAATTATGTGCCCCACCTGTGAAAACAACACTCGGGATCTTATGTTTGTTAGTTACATACTCGTCCAAGGTGAGCTTCAGTGTTACACTCTTCAAGGCTTGTCTGATCACAACGCGGTCATTATTAGTCCAAATATTACGTTCAGAACCAAAAATCACATGCAAATGTGCACCAAATTTGAACATAGCTAGCGATGCGTCTATTGTGAACAAGGTGGAGCAAGCGCAGGGTTGATTTTTAGCGTGCGTATTTTATGATGTTGCTCGGTCTTCTGCATTATAAATCACGTTGCTGTGAATTTCACGAAGTGCTATCTGGCTAAGTAGAGTGCTTTTTCAGTCGAACGGCAGTTTCAGTCTGAACAGGCGTTCAACTCAAAGGCACTTGAAGATGCCCTCTAACAGGCGTATCAGACACCCTCCATAGATATCAAATAGCTGTGCAGCTTGCGAGTACAATCTCTCATTAAATTTTTCGTATGCATGTGCAAATACTACGTGCCAACCAATATATCACCAGTTGGAAGCGAGCTCTTGTCCCGTCTCCTATACGGTCGCGTACTTTCTTCTCGCGCTGTGCACGTTCATTGCAGATTACGCACTAGCCCAGTCAGCCTAAGGCACTCTGACGTACTGGCCCTGGGCTATGAGCGCAAAATAATAAAAAAGTATTTTGGCCTTTATGTTTTGTTTTAGTAATCAACTCGTTAACGCTAAGTAAACGGAATGGTGTTCTGAAAGAACACCTTATCAGTACAAACTGAGATAGTGTTTATCTTTAGTGTTTCTTTTAATTAAACCCGCATTTTCCTTTTTCTTTTCTAAGTGGTACCTTTGATTTCGCGCTCTAACGCAGTCTGACACACTGACAGCTTCGTTTTCGGTAAACATGAACAACCTGTGCTTTATAAATGTGGAACGCCTTACCAGTGCAATTCTGTTTCCGTGAGGTCGAAGTTTTTCAGTGAGGAATTCAGCAAATGACGACTGCACTGTCTCGGAGTGCTTGTACGGAGATTGCACAATGCCATCCTGTATCGGCGCTTGAATTGGTGCTTGCATTGATGCTTGCATTCGTGCTTGCATAGTAGCCTTAAAAAGAAGCAATGGGCACATATGCATCTCATGACCCGCGAGATTCTCGAAGTACATACAAGCAGATTTGCATAACTGTTTTGATGCGAGTATTTTTCTCCCGATTTCATGTACATGTTGTGTGCTATTATTTGATATAAGAAAAACCTCATTCTTGCAGTACCGAGATAGACCGCTGAGGTTGGATATCGCAGTCTAAACAGCGCTAAAGGATGGGGCGAGCAAGGACACAAACGATGAAGCGCTGACCTTCAGATAATATATATTGCGCGCATCACATACCGACCGCTGCATTAAGGACCGCCTGCGGGAGCACGTGAATTTTAAAATAAAGAAACTAGAACAAAGTGCCGCCGGGCTGTGCAGTGAAAAGAAGCAGGATACTCTCCAGAATTGCTTTGTAACACCATTGTAGGAAAGTATGACAACCAGCAAACACGCGATGTCGATGAAGCATACAATATAGCTAAAAATAAGAGAAGCTCAGCGTATATCAGCACGCCTCTAATTAGGACTTTGTATAAGGAGATATAATTTTAGATCGGTGGCCGTGGTCGCGGCTGGGCTGTGGCACTTCATATGATATCACATTCAGTGACGTTGTCGAGATTAGCTTGCCTTGTATTCTCTCCTTCTTGTCTATTTATATTCCATGCTCAGCACGCAAGTTACATGAAGGTCACCGCTTCATCACTTGTGTTGCTTGCCCCGCTATTTCGCGCTGCTTAGACTATCAGAGTCAAGGATTACGGCTGCTGCCGGGGCAGGTTAAATCTCTGGCCGACGTTACAGCAACTCGTTGAGAATGCTTGTAATCTGAAGCAATCGAGAAATCAGTTGCAGTGTCGCCCGAAAGGCGAATCATCGATTGCTATAGAAAACTAGTGGATGTGCATATGAAGTAAGGAGCGTAGTTTTATTCACGAGCAAATTGACCACCAGCAAGCAAATTTACCTTCGTGCCGCCGCTGGCATCAACGTGTAACTAAGCAGCGAAAACACAGCGTAGGGCGGACTCTGTCCCTGTCGCAGATGGCTTTCAAGACACAGCGACCCGAACGCTCCCCCTCCCTAACCTCTCCCCAGAGCCAATTGCGGCCCGGCGGGCGCACGCGGCCTCTTGGGCCACCCCGGAATAGAACCCCCCCCCCCCCCCCGCACCCCGGCTCCCTACCCTCCCTCCGGAGCGTTGCGCGCGACTCGAAGACGGCGCACTAACATCCCGCACCCCTCCCTTGCGTGCACGAGATTCAGCCGCGTTCGCTGGCTCACCCTCGCGCGCTTTTGCTTGCAAATACAGCACATGAAGTATACAGACTACGTAACCTTACCGCGACGCCAGCAGCATAAATCCGCCTGGAGTGTCCATATAGTCGCTATCGCAATAAACGATAATTTAGAGCATTAGAGACGGTGCTCTAAAGGTGATGTTGATGTGGTGCTGCTAAAGGGTGCTGGTGTTGTCGACGGTAGTATACGTCGAGTGGCGATACAGCCGTTCTGAACTGCTCCGCAAGATTCTGGCAACATAGTGCAGGAGACACCGCCGTTGCACTCGGAGAGGGACAGAAACGCACTGCAGGAGCAAAACCTGGGCCTCACGTTGCCGGAAGTCAAGAACAATGCTACGCCCACTTGTCGTTGCTAAAAAAAAAAAAAAAAAACTAAGAATGCAGATGCCAGACCAACCGAACACGTATGCGTGAAAGCACAGGGTGAAATAGCACTAAAAAAACACTCATTCATGAATACTTCTTTTTGGGCGAGTTCTTTCTATGAGTACCTTATATCATGAATTTTACTTTTTCTTGAACAGCTAGGGCATTCACCTTTCTAGCATATACGTTCCGATCTTTCCGACAGGGTCATTGAGCGTGGTTGGAATCGCCGCATGGAATAATTACTCAGAATATAAATGCTTTTTATCATTCCGCGTTAATTTCCGCGGCTGGGAAAGCCTAATGCGAGATTTCTGTGGATTTTGCTTTGCATTTGCAGGAAGCTGCAATTTTTTTACAGTTTCTTTTTTTATGACTAAGGATAGTTATGAAAAGAAACCTACCCACTGATGAGTGCGCGACAATCTCCACCTTACGGAATTATCATAAAATCAAACGAAAGCTAAGAAATAACGCAGGCTTGCGCGGCACATGCAGCACAGTCACAGCGTAAGCTGGAGGAGCGGCTCTATCGGAGCTCCATTTTTGGCAGCATGCACTAGAGGGTCTTCGAATCGAATTGTCTTTGCGTCGTTTTCACGAGAACATCTTACCTGTCCGCCCCATGTCGACGGCCAGGTGCGGTTTGTGGTGCTTTCTACACAGCGGTCTGATGAGCCTGACGTTGCCTGGTTGCAGCGGCGCGCGTAGCTCTACGATTGGCTTCTTAAGCAGCGGTTCGTACCTTGCGCAAAGGCGCCATAACGTGTGCCGAAGAGTAAACAGAGGTGTAAGACTACGCGGCGCACATGCCACATCTCTTGACTCGTGGCACGAGACAAAGCTGTTGACGCTCATAATGATGATTTGTCCGAATATTTTTTGAAACGAGGTGGTGAAAATAGCCACTTAGCCTACTTGAGTTAGCCAGATCCAGCTACATGCAGTATGAAGCTGCTACACGCAACCGCTGTCGGGACACCTGTCGGAATACAACGCAACTGTAATAGAAAGTTCACAAGTGTCGACGCTACTCGGTGCGCATGTAACATCGTGTGACAAATGGCAAGATACGATGGTAATGATGATAATGATGATGATTAATTGGCATCTCCTTTGAAACGAGCTGGGGACAAACACTCACCAAGTCTGCTTGATTCATTGAGATGTGCTATAGATAATTGTTTTTCTAGCATTTTTGTATACATATTCTCAATCCCCTTTTTCTTCCTCAATCCTCCTCTATCTACCTTGTACCATTGCCTAGGCTGCTGATGATTAGGACTTAATTGCGTTTCCTTTGAAACGGGGCGATGACAAATAGTCACCTAGCTTGCTTCATTTTATCAGGTATGCTATATATGTTTTTAATTACAAAAAGTTTAACGCGAAAGCGTTAAGGTTCCCGTATGGGAGAAAATCCGCTGTAGGCGTTGGTGTCGCCTATGGCGGAGCTGTCAGTGAGCGAAAATTTTTGTATATATTTATGTATATGTATATGCCTCGCCTTGCTATATGGCATGCGGTATATCGCGTGTTTCTCATACCTTGTCTTACATTCTTGACAACATTATTGCTCGGAATTTTGAGAATGACAGTTCACAAACAAAGGTCAGGTTACAAAACACCGACAGCACATGCCTTTTATGATAAATGTTCTGAGACCGATATATTAACAGTGCGAAACAATAATAGAAAGCTGTAAATAATGTAACGTTTCTGGCGCGACTGTGCACTTCCTCCGGTATTGGCCTACGCAATACGCCGCGTTTCTACAAGAATGCTCGCCTTCGTGCATAACGTTCGCCGCCAGCGTTTCCCGGTAAACATGACAGTTACATAAGCTGAATTTGCTGGGAAGCGTGAGAAGCGTCAGGAATCGTTGAATGATACCGCGTTCTAATCTTAAAGGCTAAGCTTAAGCGTCCTCCAAGTTTTTTATGCCTCTCCATAATCTTCTTTTTCTTCCGCAAGACTTCTGTTCCTTGTACCGGCACCTATGCAAGTACTACATGGATCCCCACCTGGTGTACCACTATGCAGCTGCAATGCAAGGGGCGCACGTATAGAGGCGACGCGGGGTGCACCTAAATTTTCAAGACAAGTGGCACGATACGATGCCAATGACGATGATGAGATCTATCGGTATCCCCTCTGGAACGGGGTGGTGACGTAATACCCTAGTAAGCTTTATTTAATCAGGTATACAATATATGTTTTGCATTCTAGCATTTGTGCATGCATCTCCTTAACCTTCTTTTTCTACCTTCTCTATGTACCTTGTATCGCTAGCTATGCAACTGTAGGGAGCCTACATGCAAGCGCATGCATGTAGGCTCCCTATGCAACTGCGACATGGCGTGCCACCTGGCGTAAAAATGTGCAACTGCAATGCAAAGTGTGCACCTATCGACGCCACGCGGCGCGCACGTCACCAGGGACATTAATCGGGTTTCTCTTTGTGCGCTAGGACGCGTTTATAGGGAATGTTTCAGCTTTGATCTTACAAGCGCTGGCGTGGTACAGTGGTAGAATAGCTACCTCCCGCGAAGTGGGCCCGGCTTCGATTCCATCGGGAACTGGTATTTTCTTTTCCCGTCTATAGCTACGAAAGACGGGCGGCGGCGGCAGCAGCGGACAACATAGCCTACCGACACGGCTATTGGAATGAGCCCATAACAGCTTACGCTGTAAAAGGCCTCCAGCAACTTTTCTGTTCCCCATGCAGTTTCTTATGTAGTGCCTGGTGCTTGGTTGCAGGTAGGGGATTAAAATATCTGGTCATAACATAGACCTCGAGAACATTGCCTAGCGCATTACAATATACATGTGTGATGAGCCGGTATCAAATAAGTAATACATACTTTATTCTATAATTAACTGTAATTTCCACGGGATATGACTGGTATGAGTGAATCCCTGTCTTTACTGAGCGTGGACAGCACGTGGAGCCGAAAATCAGCGCTCGGGGTGGCGGGTGATGGGCAAGGCAGTTCGCCACGGTACACTCATTATTTTTAGATACACATTAACACTTTGGAGGCAGTAGGGTAAGCTGGCGCAAGACAGGGATAATTGGGCATGGCGGGGAGGCGTTCATCCTGAAATGATTCTCGAAAATACTCATTACATTGTTGTACGTCTCGACGAACGAGGTGGTATTTCAATTACATCCCCGAATCCGTATTCTTGTATTTTGTTATTGCCTAAGGAGGTGGACATAATAATAATGCGCCATGTTTCGCAATGTCATTCATCGTGTTGCAATGACCTTGAGACGCCGGAGCGCGAGCCGCCCAAGCGCAAGTGTGGCAGGTGTGACGACACGCCAAGTGATCTGCTGCTGAGAGGCGTCGCAGCGGCGCTCAGTCGGAGCCTCGCCGCTGCGGTACCACGTGTCTAGGTGAGGGTTGAACGGCTGCTTCGCCGCCGCTTGGTTGCTCAGCCTCACCATGGATGGAACCCCGGCTAGGCCATCTGTGCTTGCGCGTAAGCGCAAGCGACATGCTGAATCCAATTACCCAGTAGATGTAGCTAGACAGCAGGCTGTGAAACCTCAAGCAAATACAAAGTTGGCTGCTAAAACACCGGAGCTAAGGCAGGCCAGATCAGCACGTTATAGAGAAGCTTACCAAGCCCGAAAGCGCGCAATAATGAAACGCTGTGTCCATAGTCTTTGCAAAACCAAGTAAAACAGACTTTTCACTGGTGATAACTTAGTTTACAGGAATTAAACCTTAGCCAATTTTTCGGACCGTATTTATTTTGAACAAAGTGGATTCAGACCACAATGAAAAAAATTGCGCGCGAGGCAGAATTTAGAGACTTCGCTGAAGTCATCATAATCTTGAGTTGCCTGTGCCTTTGAATTATGGCTAGGGAATATATTTCTGCAACGGTTCATACGACACGCTGGAAAGCTGTGTTTGCGATAGCCTACCGTATGATTTTCGTCGATGTCTGCGGCTCCGCTGTTGCACGTCCATTCCTCGCAGTTTCCTGCACACGTTTCCGGAAGGAGCTCCAGCATTTTTAGGTGCGATCGGATGAGATTCTCCATTGGCCAAGCGGTTGACGAAAGCGAAGGGTCCAATACCGTAGGCACAACTCTAAGAAAGAATGACAAACCAAGGTATTGATTTTGTAATTGACCAGAAAGATATGTAATACCGTATTTTTGCGGACGACGAAGGGCTTAAACCTATCAGTCTTCTTCTCGGTGAAGACTCACTAAGCAGAGGCTCCCTTCCGTGTCATCTTTTCCGAACAAGGCACTTGGCAGTGCCTTGTGGAAAGGTAGTGCCTACATCGCTTCCTATCCGTCCTGGATGTGGAAGACCCCTGCCTTATCAGGAAGTCACAGTAACTGTCGTACTATCTCGAGCATGAGCGCCCGCCACAAGTGAGCTGCTTTTGAGTCGACGTAAAATTCTTGTATAATTCATTGCCGCTGGACCAGGTCTGCGCTGAGGTGAGTGAGTGCATCGACCGCTATGGATGTGTCCGTTTTCAAGACTCGCGCGGAATCAGCATTAGGATCTTTCTACAAATTATTAATTTTTATTTAGGTTCCACCGTCATAAAGCACAATGAGGATTTCTTTCTTGAAAAAAGAAGGTGTATGCATAGGCTCGTGTATTGCCTCGATACTTAGTAACGTTTATGTAGCAAGTTATGACAGATGCCTCATGGAATGCCTGCTACAACAAGCGTTGTAAAAGTGCTCAGATTTATAGAACACTTCTTAGTTTTTTACAGATTTAACCCCCGCGATAATCAGCCGTGCGCAGGACAAATTGTTGACGGGTTTCGTTCCTGCATAAAGAAACTACAACAAACTAGTGAATTTCCCAATAATAAGAAATTGACGTTCCATGTCCTCGAACTTCTTCTATCTGATCATATATGCTGGCAATATGCCCCCCCGCTCCAAGAAGAGACTCCTACTTTAAAGCTTGGCGCATTCGAAACGTGTGAAGCGTGCAATTGCCAGATCTTGTTTAGGAGCTGCCTTGTCGCGGTCGTGCCTTCACACAGTGCGCAGGAGTTTTGATTCCCAGGTGCTCAGACTACTGCAGGCTGTCTGGACAATTGACTGGCCACTATTGTTGAATGTATTTTAGCAGACTTAACACAGCCAAAACCTGACAAACGTAACAACCAAAAAGAGAAAAAGTTCGCATTCAAGAACCGCGGTCATTCCTTATTTGGACCGAGGTAGCACATCAGGCAGACATTAGTTTTTTTTATCTGCAAAAAAAAATACACTTTTACAGTATGTGTCAAAAAGTGCATAGGGAAGACAGGGGGCCCCGCACGTGTGATAAGAAACACGCTAAAAAACCTGTTGATTGCTGCCACACCGTAGTGTAGGAGCGCCCCCTTTCGTGCGGTCGATGCTACATCGGCAAACTGGACCTTGTACAGTATTAATGACCGCCTCAGAGAACATTCCAATTTAGCGAAAGAGTGTGTTCGCAGCCACCTAGCCGTGCATGGCTACCGTTGTGGTTGTCGTGCATTGTTTCATACATGAAAAAGACTAAGGCACTATGGTGACCAGCGTGCCCGTGAGATATACTAGGCCTTTGGCATCGATAGGAAAGGCGATATGGGCGTGAGTGTGCCTTCGGTATCACTCCTCATGAAGGAACTTGCGTATCTTGCACGTGGATGATGACGACCATTTAGTTGTGCTGTTTTCCTACTGTGATGTATTCCTACTATGCCATGTTCTCCTTTACCTCCTGCCTATTCAAGCCCCTGTAATTATCATATGTGCGCAATAAAATATTGGCTGAAAGTCAGCGCTTCGTCTGTCTCAGTCACGTCCCGTTGTTCAGCGCTGTTGCTCGTTTGCTTCGGATATGTACCAACGAGCTCAAGCTAGCACGTTATTGAGATTGTAATTCTTAAAGTAAATTGTGCATAAATAGTTGCCTGTTTTCTTCCTTCAAAATTTTAAATACTTAATGTTTTATGATGAACGAAGTTTGTCGGTAATTTGGTATCAGTTCAAAGTGTGCGAAACTTGTTAGGCTATCTAAATGCAATCATAAGTTAGTGCGTTTTTCTTTCTTTCCTAGAAATAATTCCTAGCAAGAGACAATTCCTAGAAAGTACGGTTGTGTGGCACAAATAGTGAGCCCTTAATATAGTGTGAGGTTCTGCTGCTAGTAAGCGCGGTTTTATTTCGTGCTGTACGTCCCGTTCCTGTTTCATAGCAGCTGTTTCATTCCTCTCCTCAGAGTGCCACGGTCATCTTTCCTCAGCCAGGTCATGCCGTCACACCGAGTGCCACGTGTGCAACACCTGCTGTTCTAGAAGCAAGCGAATTCATTCTGTGCTTGTCATTACCGGTTATGTTGCCCACGCATCTGCGAACGGGCTCTGCTATCCCAGTGACACTAATGTGCCGTAGCGGACTTACTACACTGTGATGCCTTTCTGCGCGTCCCGCTAAGGATTCCGCAGCGAAGTAAAATGTGACAAACTGTTCCGCACTGCGCGAATATTGTGACAAAGAATCGTACGGAAATATAACAAATAAAAAAAAAGAACTGCACCCGTGTCATATATGCGAAAATCCGGCTGCTATTTTAAAACTGTCCGCAACCTTACGCAAAATTGTAGCACAGAAAGAATCGCGTCGAATTTCTTGTTGAATCACTCTTAGTATGAAAATTAGATTGTTTTTTTTATTTATCGCAGCGGCCTTTTATTCACCCGCGTGTGTGCAGGCTGCCCCTTAATTTGGTCAACGCGTCCATAGAAGCGGCGTCAGAGAGTAGAAAAGCTGAAAGAACGTTTCAATCTTACCTTGGAAGGGTGCGCAGCCGAGAAGCGCTTGCTGTGCTTTCAGTCGCTAAATAATATCGACGAAAAAAAAAATGCGATGGTTTGCTGCAGTGTGCATTTTAACAGCTAGAAGAAAAGACAGAAAAGGCAGACAAACAGATGCGGTGCTATAGGGTTAACAGGAAAGCCACGGCAAGATTCGCTACTACCTTAAAGCCTACGTGGTTCCTTCGTATGGAGGTCAGAATTTGCTCAAACCGCAGACGCTCAGAGAAAGTATGTAAATCATCTTATTTAGACGTCAATTCAGTACATTTCTGTGTGTTGTGCAGTTCCAGTTTGCTTGCGCTTTATTTTGCGCGCCGCGGAGGGTTTGGTGGGGAGAGACGAAGACGACGAAGACGACATGCTGCTCGATCGGAGCTGTTCTGCTGTGTGACCGGTTGTTGCGTGTGCTGTTATTACCGTGACAAATCGGTGGAGGTGCCGGGTATCATCCTATGCCCTAATTTGACCTCCCGATGCTTCAAGTCTCTACCACCATTCCCACGATTCCGGAGGAACACCAGGCACTTCGCCACAGCCACCGCTTGCAAGGACTGCCTCCTGAATACGGCCCATTGAGCCCAGTAAGAATGTCAACCACAGGGGCAAGTACGAGTCAGACGCAAGAGAGCGACACAGTACAATCCACTTCTACCCCGAGTGTCGTCTACGCATCGAGCGATCCCAAGTCATTTCATGGTGACGTGTTCGAGGACGTGGAGGATTGGCTTGAACACTTTGACCAAGTCGCTGCAGTCAATGAATGGGACTACTGTATGAAACTGGCGCAACGTATACTTTGCCCTCGATGACTGCGCTAGCACGTGGTTCGAGAATCATGAGGGCTCCATCACTAGCTGGCAAGAATTTCGACGACAACTTCGCGAGACATACAGCAGCCGAGAAAGGAAAGAAAAGGCCGAACAGGCTCTGCAGAGTCGGTTTCAGAAGCCAAATGAAAGCGTGGCCATGTTTGTCGAGAACATGTCCTGTTAATTCCGGCGTGCTGATCGAGGTATGGCCGAGACAAAGAAAGTTCGTCTCTTAATGCGAGGGCTGAAAGAACAACTCTTCGCGGGACTCATGCGCAACCCTGCAGCTACCGTCGCTGAGTTCATAACTGAAGTGACGACAATGGAGCGAGCGCTGCAGCAACGATCCCAACAGTACGATCGCCAAAGCACCGTCACCGCCATGTCATGTTTCACCTGCAGATATGATTTAGCAGCACTCCGAGAGCTTGTGGGAAGGGTCGTGCGCGAAGAGCTTGAGGATGTTCGCAAAACTGCTTGTCAGCCGACTGTTACTGAGCTTGGTGACATCATTCGTGACGAAATCAGGACCGTGATCCAATCATTAGCACCAACGCGAGCGGAAGCCCTAGTCTTGACATATGCCGAAGCCTTACGGAGATATCAACCATCTACGAGACGACGTTTGCATTCCCCTGTTTCAGCTCAACCACGTCAATTTCCCGCTACAAATGTGAACTCGTATGAGTACGTAGGCCTGCCAGATATCACACGGAAATCAAACGTGTGGCGCAGTTCGCATAATCGGCTACTTTGGTATACCACTGCGGCGAGGCGGACCATGTGTATCATCAGTGCCCTTATCGGAGGATGGGCCTTCAGGGATTTCACCCTAATGCACGTCGACGAAGTAATGGTGAGCGCCCACGCGAGATTGAGCAGTTACTGGCCTCTCAAGAGTTGTGTTCTCCCGCACAAAGACGCCCATCACGTTCACCATCTCCTCGGCGCATCATCTCGCCTAGCCGTTACTCCATGTTTTCTGATGTTCGCAACAGGTACCCAAGTCTACGCCCACGTCAGGAAAACTGAGAACAGCAACCTCCGGGGGTGGGGCCGCTGCTGATCGTCTTGACAAACACCCTCCGACACGACAAGTTCACGACAACAATTTATCTGCCACGCCATGTTCTGATAACGACGCAGGACCTTCCGCCAATCTTACCGTAACCGTCAACAATTACCAGGTCACCGCCATCGTTTATACCGGCGCCGACTACTCCGTTATGAGTGGTGAATTGGTGGCTACTCTCCGAAAGGTGACCACATGGAATGGTCCCCAACTCCGTACTGCGGGTGGTCAGCTCGTGACGCCGGTTGTGAGGTGTACCGCCCGAGTGCATAACTGCGGCTCTGCCTTCATCGGATCTTTCGCCGTACTGCGCGAATGCTCCAGGCAGCTTTTCAACTCTATGTGAATTCCAAACTATCGGCTCAACAGCAAGATAGTCTTCGCTATCTTTTGCTTTCCTTTAGCGACTACTTTGCCACGACGTCAAAAATCAAGCAGACACCTGTTGCGAAGCACAGAATTATAACCAAACCCACCGAAAGACTCATCCGACACCATGCCTTCCCTGTGTGTCGAAGAGAACAAGACGCCACACGAACAAATGCTCGCTGACGACTTCATTCAGCGATCTATAAGCCTACGGGCGTCACCAGTGGTGCTAGTTAAAAAGAAAGACGACATACTGCATTTGTGCGTTGATTATCGTAAACTCAACAACGTCTAAAAGAAAGACTTCTATCCGGTTCCTCGCATCGACGACTCGCTGGAACGACTTCGCCACTCCAGATATTTTTCGTCTATGGATCTGCGTATTGGTTATTGGCTAACCGAGGTCGATGACCGTGACCGGGAAAAGACAGCATTTATTACCCCTGACGGACTCTTTGAATTCGAGTTTCTTCCTTTTGGCCTTTCCTCAGATCATGCAAAGAATGATGGACATTGTTTTGTCTGGTATTAAGTGGCTAACGTGTCTTGTGTATTTGGACGACGTTGTTTTTTTTTCGGAGAATTTTGAGCTGCATCTTCAGCGGCTTCGTGCCGTGCTTGATGCGCTCCGAACTGCTGGCCTGTCACTCAAGCCCGAAAAATGCCACTTCGGTTACGAAGAGCTGAAATTCCTTGGTCATCTCATAAGCTGGGATGGAATTCGCCCGGATTCTGAAAAAACGCGAGCTGTTGCTGCCTTCCCAACGCCTACGAACAAGCGCGAGGTTCGCCGTTTTTTGGGACTTTGCGCGTATTACCGTCGCTTCGTACCAAACTTTTCGAAAATAGCTGAGCCCTTCCATTATTTCACAAGGGACAATGTCGCTTTCGTTTGGAACCCCGAGCAAAGTTGCGCTTTTTGTGACCTACAACAACGACTTCAGACTCCTCCAATCCTAGATCAATTCGACGAAGCTGCCGACACTGAAGCACACACAGACGCAAGCAATGTCGGTCTCGGCGCCGTCCTTGTGCAGCGGCAAGAATGTATCGAAAGAGTGATCGCCTACGCTACTCGTACCTTGTCACCGACTGAATCGAACTAGTCGACTGCAGAAAAACAATTCCTAGCTGTTGTGTGGGCGATATCCAAGTTCCGACCATATTTGTACCGAAGACCTTTCAAAGTAGTCAGTGATCACCATTCGTTGTGCTGGCCTACCGGTCTCAAAGACCCCTCAGGCCGCCTTGCTCGATGGAGTCTTCGCCTTCAGGAGTTCGACGTTACGGTTGTCTATAAGTCGGGACGCAAGCACACAGATGTCGACTGTAGAAACGACTCCGCCTGAACTAATTGACGACGACAGTTTCCTTTGCGCCGTCACAGTGTCTGACTTGGCTCAGCAACAGCGTGATGACCTGGAGCTTCGCCCGCTCATCGACTACCGTAAGGGCCAACTTACGCACCCGCTGCGTGCATTACGACGCATAATTTCGTGGTTTTTTTCGCAACAAAGTCTTGTACAAGAACGCTTTCACTCCAGTTTTAAGCCGATCTTCTGATGGTGCCATCTGCGATGCGAGAAGAGATCCTGCATGCTTGTCATGACAAACCGTCTTCTGGCAATTTGGGGTTCACGCACACTCTCGCACGTATCTGCCACAAGTACTACTGGCCTAAACTATCTCGTACCATCAAGCACTACGTGAAGACTTGCCGAGACTGCCAGCGGCGCAAGACGCCGTCCATAAAAAAAACCGGATTGTTACAACCTGTCGAACCACCTCAGGCACCCTTTCAACAAGTCGGAATGAATTTGATTCGACCATTTCCTAAATCTACCGCTGGCAACTGATGGATAATAGTTGCGACAGATTATCTCACTGGTTACTGTGAAACAAGACCACTCCAACGAGCTACTGCTAACGACGTCGCCAACTTCTTCATTCATGCTATCGTCCTCTGCCATGGTGCACCAGCATTGGTTATTACCGACAGAGGGACCGCTTTCACAGCGCAACTCCTGGAAGAAGTGATGAACCTCAGCGGCACTGTTCATCGCCGGGCAACAGCTTATCATCTTCAGACTAACGGCCTAACAGAACGGCTCAACGAGACCATCGCTGACATGCTTTCATTGTATGTCGACGTGGATCACAAGAACTGGGAAAGCGTCCTTCCTTTTGTAACCTTCGCCTCTAATACCGTCGTTCAAGAAAGCACAGGATTTACTACTTTCCGCTTGCTTCACGGTCGCGAGGTTACCACAATGTTAGACGTAGTGCTTCTGCCCGACGGCTTCGCATCTACCACAGTGAATGCTGCCCAATATGCTCTGTGTACCGAGGAAGCTCATCAGCTAGCTCGCCTGCGCATTCGCTCTCAGCAACAACACGATGCTCACGGGTACAATCTCTGCCACAGAAAAGCTCCCTACCAACCCGGAGACAAAGTATGAATCTGGAGTCCCGTCCGCCAGCGCGGGAGATGGGAGAAACTTCTTCGGAGTTATTTCGTATTTCGCGCCTTACCGGGTTCTTCAACGCCTCAATGACGTCAACTGCACAGTTGTTCCAGAGAGCACCATGCGATGCTGCCGCCGTACACCACAACCGGACGCACCCACGTGGCTAGGATGAAGCCATATTCCGCACGCTGACAATGACATATTACGCACGCTATACCCTCCCCCCCCCCCCCCCTTGAAAACACCGAGCCGATGCTTTTCACGGGGGGGGGGGGGGCAATGGCACGTCAATTCGGGACATTTCCGTGTGTTGTGCAGTTCCAGTTTGCTTGCGCTTTATTTTGCGCGCCGCGGAGCATTCCGTGGGGAGCGACGAAGACGACGAAGACGACATGCTGCTCGGTCGGAGCTGTTCTCCTGTGTGGCCGGTTGTTGCGTGTGCTATTATTACCGTGACAATATGCGCCTTGCAAGTGACGTCGATATTTCCCGAAGTTTATTTTATAAAGTCTGCATTTCATCACTTGAAAAAAAAAAAGGGCCTGCAAATGTACAATTATTGCATCTCTTCAGAGGAATAAGCTGTCGAGGAGGACATCATTTGTAAGAAAAACCCAACGAATTTAATTATTGAATAAGTTGATTACTACAATTAACTTCTCAGGTACAAACTTGAAGGGCATGTTTTCATTAGAAAGTTGTCGGAAATTCTCCCAAATGTAAACCCAAATCATCATCATCATCAAGAGCCTATTTTTATGTTCACTGCAGGACGAATGCCTCTCCCTGCGATCTCCAATTACCGCTGTCTTGCGCTAGCTGATCCCAACTTGCGTCTTCAAATTTTCCAATTTCTTCACACCACCTTGTTTTCTGCAGTGCTCGACTGCGCTTCCTTTCTCTTGCTTCCCATTCTGTAATTCTAATGATCCACCGGTTATCCAGCATACGCATTACGTGGCCTGCCCAGCTCCATCTTTTTCTCTAAATGTCAATTAAACTATCGGCTATCCTCGTTTGCCCTGTGATCCAAACCGCCCTGTTCCTGCCTCTCAACGTTAGGCCTAACATTTTTCGCTCCATCGCTCTTTGTGCGGTCCTTAACTTGTTCTCGAGCTTCTTTGTTAACCTCCATGTTTCTTCCCCATATGTTAGGTGGATAAGATAACCATACTCATACTCTGTCATATTCATACTTTGTCTCCGGGTTGGTAGGCAACTTCTCTGTGGCGGAGATTGTACCTGTGAGCATCGTGTTGTTGTTGAGAGCAAATGCGCAGGAGAGCTAGCTGATGAGCTTCCTCGGTACACAGAGCATGTTGGGTAGAATTCAACGATTGTGAACTTTTCTTTTGAACGACAGTGGTATGGTCAGAGACAGTATTTGGGGTAATGCCTGCCGTATGCACGCCAACCCAATTTTATTCTTCGGTAAATTTCTTTCTCCTGTTCAGGGTCCCCTGTGAGTAACTGACCTAGATAAACGTACTCCTTTACAGACTCTAGAGACTGACAGGCGATCTTGAAATATTTTTCCTTGCAAGGCTATTTACAATATCTTCGTCTTCTGCACATCAATCTTCAACCCAACTCTCACATTTTCTTGGTTAAGGTCCTCAATCATATGTTTTAATTCATCCCCATTGTTGCTCAATAAGGCAATGTCATCTGCAAACCGAAGGTTGCTGAGATATTCGCCGTTGATCCTCACTCCTAAGCCTTCCCAGTATAATCGCTTGAATACTTCTAATCATGCAGTGAATAGCACTGGAGAGAATACAGATTGTGTCTCCTTGCCTTACCCCTTTCTTGATAGGTAACTTTCTACTTTTCTTGTGGAGAACCAAGGTAGCTGTGGAATCCTTGTAGATGTTTGCTAAGATATTCACGTATGCCTCCTGCACTCTTTGTTTAGGCGATGCCTCTGTGACTGCTAGTATGTCTACTGAATTAAATGCCTTTTCATAATCTATGCAAGCCACATGGAGAGGTTGATTGTAGGCCGCAGATTTCTCAATTACCTGATTGATGACATGGATATGTTACATCCTAGAATACCCCTTTATGAAGCCAGATTGTTCTCTCGGTTGACTGAAGTGTTGCCCTGATTCTATTGGAAATTATCTTGGTGCATATTTTATATAATGCTGGAAGCAAGCGAATGGATCAACAATTCTTCAATTCTTTAACGTCTCTCTTCTCATGGATTAGTATAATGTTGGCGTTCTTCCAGCTCTCTGGTACACTTGAAGTTGTGAGGCATTGCGTATAAAGGGCCGCAAGCTTTTCAAGCATGATATCTCCTCCATCTTTGATTATATTTACTGTTATTCCATCTTCTCCAGCAGCTTTTCCCCTGGTCATGTCTTTCAAGGCCCTTCTAACTTCATCGCCAGGTATAGAAGGAACCTCTGTATCCTGTTCATCACTACCTGGAATAAAAGTAGCTTGGCTGCTCTAGGTACTGTCCAGGTCAGTACAGAATTCTTCCGCTGCTTTTACTATGTCATCGAAATTGCTGATGATACTACCCTGCTTATCTTTCAGTGCACACATCTTGCGTTTTCCTATGCCAAATATTCTTCTCACTGATTTCATGCTGAGTCTATATTTTACTGCTTCCTCAATCTTTTCCACGTTATAATTACGAATATCCCACACTTTCTTCTTCTTGATCAGTTTTGACAGTTCAGCCAATTTTACCTGATCTCTTGAGTTGGATACTTGCATGTTTTGTCATTTTCTTATTAGGTACTTTGTTACTTAGGAGAGCTTTCCTACAGGTTGCGTTGGTGCCTTACCTTCCACTTCAATTGCTGCTTCTGAAATCAACCTAGTTACGGTTTCATTCATTACCACTATTTGTCTACATATAATGCAAATGCACTAGGGGAATCGATTTCACAGACGTTATCAGTTTCTCTGCAGAAGACGTAGCATTTCCTTTTTATATAAAATCGATTTTATCTTAGGTTGTAGGGTCGTGTGGTAGCCTTGGCAAAATATATGGCTTCTTTCTGTCCGGGGAGTGATTGTACTGGAGATAATTGGCGCCCGCACGGTGAAGTCTGCAAGAGGACGACAAAGCACAAGTCCAGGTGCAACAATATTAGGAAGGCCCACTAAGCTTTAACAATGTCACTGCCTCACCAAAACAGGAATTGGCCTCCCTGGTGCAGTATTCGAATACTACCTCCCTCAAGACTCCTACAGTTAACCCATGGCCCTCAGTCCCCAGCGGCTCCGGAGCACCTAACCAAGGCGATAGCCAGACCTGCGACGCGGCAGAGGGTGCTAAGAATCTCTTGGTACGGACAGGCCGCCACTGCAAACTGAACCTGGCAACGTTCAACACACGCAGCCCATCGAGTGAGGCTAGCTTAGCAGGCCTATTGGAGGAATTATCAGACATTGCTACGAATATTATTGACAGTGGTTAGACAAACTGGTGAGGCTTATACAGTGCTGACTAATTATCACTTCCTCTGCTACACAGGCCTTCCAGATAAGAGAGAATTCAGGGTAGGACTTCTAATCCATATGGACACAGTGGGCAATATTCATGAATTCTACAGCATTATAGAGAGGGCAGCATTCGCCGTAATAAAGCTGAATAGAAGGCATAGAATGAAGGTAGTACAAGCCTACGCTCCAACCTCCAGTCACGATGACGAAGAAAAAGAACAGTGTTGTGAAGAGGTTGAATTATGGATGAGAAGGGTGCAAACTCGGTATACTGTGGTGATGGGCGACTTCAACGCTGAAGGGGGGGGGGGGGGGGAAGCAGGCTGGGGAGCAATCAATTTGCACATACGGCATCTATTCTAGGAACACTAGATTAAAGATGTTGGTAAAATGCGCGGAAAGGAATAGGCTCTGAATAATGAATACCTTCTTCAGGAAGCTCAGCAACAGGAAGTGGACCTGGAAAAACACTAATGAAGAAACAAGGATTGAAATAGATTTCATAGTCTCTGCTGATCAGAGCATTGTGCAGGATGTAGAAGTGTTAGGTAGGGTAAAGTGCAGTGCCCATAGGTTAGGGACCTCTAGGATTTCTCGCACTTTGAAGAGAGAAAAAGTAAAATAAGTCAAGAAGAAACAGGCCAACCTAGACGCAGTAAGGGTAAAAACAGACCAATTCAGGCTGGTGCTCACATAGAAATATACTGCTCTGGTGTGGAAGCAGGCTCGGCAACACACTTACGAGGAACAGCTAGGGAGCCACTTCTTCCCGAATGTATTTCTGAATCTGCGGCCGCAAGCCGGAGTGATCAACTCTAAGGCATCCGGGCTCCAAGGCCGAGAGGTCCGCGGACTGCAAACTGGTGCGACGGGTGGACAGGCGCTGCTTGTGCAGCTCGTCGAAGCTTTGACACAGCTCAATTACTTGTGCAACTGCCGTAGGGTTCTTGGCTACGAGCATATGGAAGGCATCGTCTATGCCTTTCATATTGTTACCGTAAAACAACACAAGGCGGAACTATTTACATTGTATTTACAGTATGTGAGAGACACAGTAGCCAAGATGGTGGACAGCCACCAGCACCAGAGAGAACCGTCTTCTTCGTCGTCTGCCTCAGGCTGAATGTCTCTCTCGTAGCATTACCCCCGGTGATGTAAGCGCCGTCTCGGCGCACTTCACACATTGTCGTTAGAAGGAGGGCGGTAGGCTTTCAGTCTGCTGACGTGAACTAGGTCACTGGGAGCGATCGCAGGCGGTAAAGTCCGAGAGGCGGGAACAATCTCGTAGGTGATGTCCGTGACCTGGCGGACGATTCGCTAAGGACGCTTGTATCGACATAACAACTTCTCGGACAAGCCAACACGGCGAAATGGACACCACATGAGAACTATGGCACCGGGTGAGAAGCGAATTTCGTGGTGCCGGCTGCCATAGAGGCGCTTCTGGGTCGCTTGCGAGGCCAACAACCTAGTGCAGGCGGTCTGACGCGCGTGATTGGCACGAGCAATGGCATCACGTGCATATTCGCTAGGCGGCGCGGCAGCAGGAGGAAGTAGGGTGGCCATTGGTAACGTCAGGTTCACGGCCAAATAGCATATAAAAGGGTGAATAACCGGCGCTATCGGGACACGATGAATTGTAGGCGACGGTCACGTAAGGTAGCGCAAAGTCCCAGTCACGGTGGCGAGATGAAACATTTATTGGGAGCATGTCCTATGAGGGTGCGATTTAGTCTCTCGGCGAGGCCATTTGTTTGGAGATGGTAGGCAGTGGTCAACTTGTGCTGCGTTGAGGAGGAGCGCGAAAGATCGTCGACTACTCGGGATAAAAATGCCCGGCCTCGATCTGTGACAAGTGGCTAGGATCGCCATGGTGTAGAATAACATTGTGGAGCAAAAAATCGGCAACTTCAGTAGCAGTGCTGGTGAAGCGTGCTCGAGTGATACCTGGTGGCATAATCGATGGCAACAGGCGACCCACTTGCTGCCGGATCGTGACTCAGGAAAAGGATCGAGAAGGTCTCAAGCAACACGGAAGAATGGTTCGGTCGAGATGGAGAGCGGCTGAAGCAATCCAGCCGAGGGTGTGGCAGGACGTTTCCGACGTTGGCTTTTATCGCAGGAGGTCACGTAACGTCGAATAGACCGGGCGAGACTGCGCAAAAAGAAGCGGCGCCGGACACGATGGTACATGCGGGATACGCCAAGGTGACCAGCAGTTGGTTCGTCGTGAAGCTCATGCAGGACCGTAGAACGCAGATGTTTAGGGACAACGAGAAGCAGCTCAGGGCCATCTGATTGGACGTTACGACGGTAAAGTGTGCCATTCACGAGGACGAACATTCGCAGTGAGGCTTCGTTAGGTGGGGATTCCAGCCGGTCAATGAGCGATCGCAAAGAAGCATCACGACGTTGTTCGTCACCAATCTGGAGTAACTGAGACATAGACATGACGCAGGGGTTAGGGTCGATGCCCGATCCGTCTGCTTGGCCAACAGGGTAGCGGGACAAGCAGTCGGCGTCCAGATGGAGGCGGCCAGACTTGTAGGTAACGGAGTAAGAATACTCCTGAAAGCGCAACGCTCAACAACCAAGTCGCCCAGTAGGGTCCTTCAATGAAGAAAGCCAACAGAGAGCGTGATGATCAGTTACAACACAGAAAGAGCGGCCATACAAGTAAGAACGGAATTTCGAAACCGCTCAGACAAGGGCAAGAGATTTCAATTCCATAATATAATAATTGCGTTCAGATTTTGATAGGAGACGACATGCGTCCGCAATAACACGATCAATGCCTCGTTGACTTTGGGATAAAACTGCACCGATGGTGTGACTAGCGTCTGTGCGCAGTTCCGTGGGAGCAGTTGGATCAAAATGCGCAAGAATATGTGGAGTTGTTAGGGCATCGATAAGCTCAGAGAAGGCGTCAGCTTGTAGAGGACCCCAACAAAACGGGCCGTCTTGTTTGAGAAGGTCAGTGAGTGGACGTTCGAGTGCCGCAAAGTTTTCTACGAAGCCGCGAAACTAGGAACACAGCCCCACGAAATTATGAACGTCATGGACAGACCGTGGAACGGGGAAGTTCGTGGCAGCGCGTATCTTCGCTGGGTCTGGTCGGACACCGGAAGCGTCAAAGAGGTGGCCCAGCACAGTAATTTGACGAAGAGCGAAGCGGCACTTCGAGGAATTTAACTGGAGGCCAGCTCGTCGTACAATTGATAGAAGGGTCGAAAGCCGCTCAAGGTGTGTTGCGAAAGTGGGGGAGAAAGTTATCACGTCGTCCAGGTAACATAAACACGTCGACCATTCAAATCTTTGAAGCAGGGTGTCCATCATTCTCTCAAAGGTGGCTGGTGCGTTGCACAGACCCAAAGGCATGACCTTGAATTGGTAAAGGCCATCAGGGGTCACCAAGGCGGTCTTCTCACGATACAGGTCGTCTATAGCGATTTGCCAGTAGCCAGATGAAAGGTCCAGGGATGAAAAGAAGGTGACACCATGGAGGCAGTCGAGGGCATCGTCAATACGTGGAAGAGGGTACACGTCCTTCTTGGTGATTTTGTTGAGGTGCCGATAATCAATGCAGAAATGCCAGGAACCGTCTTTCTTCTTTACTAATACGACGGGAGAGGCCCAAGGACTAGCCCTTCGCAAGCATTTTAGCCACTTCTTTTTGAATCACTTCGCGCTCTGATGAGGACACACGGTAAGGTGGACGGTGATTGCGCAAAGAGTCGCCAGTGTTTATTCGATGGGCGACAACCTTAGTCTGACCCAGGGGTCGATCAGGAATGTCGAAAATGTCGATGTATGAGGCCAAACCCCGGCAGAGAGCGTCGGCCTTGTCAGGCGAAAGGTCTGATCTAATCATGTTACCAAAAAATGCTGCCGTCAGAACTTGGTGACCGGAAAATTTCAGCTTCTTCAGGTGCAGTTATGGCGACAACCTCGACGTCATGGCCTGTCATAGGCGTGAGGTGGGCAAGCAACATCTCGTGGGGCAACACTAGGGGAGTCAGACCAAAGTTTAGTAGCGGGAGGAACACACAGTTATCAGCTAATGGGGCGATGGCATGTGGCACAGTAACATTGCGCATCAGGCGTACGTCTGTAATCGGAGAGACGATATAGTCGCTGTGAGGAACGGGAGGGGTCGATGACAAACACACGCACGTGACGGCTCGAGGCTGTAGGCGAACAAAAGCGGTGGGGCTTCAGCAGCTGACGGGCGTTTCGCAGGCATCTGATAGATGAGGAAGATGGAGGCAGAGTGTTTCAGAAGAACAATCAAGGCCGAGTGTGCCTAACGAAAGTCAAGACCAATGAAAGTCCTCTATTTTACTTGATCATTCTCACAAATACCTTTTTTCAGCACCCACCGTAAGAGCGCCTACCGATAGCGGCGGGCGTTGATGCCGCTATCACTTGCAATGCAATGCAGTTCTTGTAGTGGACAGAAAGGCACGCTCGTAAAGTTCACGCCCCCTTCACATGTTGTGTTGCTTTGGTTGCCCACGTTTGTCTGAATTTGGTGACGCGTGTAGTTTCACTGTTCCTGAACCTGTTCAGTCAAAAGTAGTGAGTTGCGACCGCCAGATAATTGTTCAACTTTAATTGTTTTCGTGGGACAGCGCTGGCCGACGGGCTTGGCGTCCACGAAAGGACGAGCACTCTACGCTCAAAGCGTTCGTCGGCCTCCAAACAAAGTATGTTTTGCGCCAGGGTGCGGCTTCGACACCCGTATGGCTGAAGTTTTTCTCCATGGCATTCCGCGCTGAAAGCTCAAAACGGCCATCACGTCGATTAGCGAGGCATTTGAATATACAGCTCTAATGGCAGGCCCCCGAAAAATGATTTCGCGCCTTTGAGAACAAAATGATGTCACTTCTGTTTTTAAGGGATATCGCGTCACATCACATTTTTTCTTCCGCCGGAAGTTCCCTCCTCACACAGATCGCGCTAAGCCCCCTAAATTGCCGATAAGCCGCCATGTTTTGAACGTATGGACTTCTATGGAAGTTTCGCTACCAGGTGTATTTACCTTGTAACCAGCTTCACAGCGTGCATTGGAACCCAATAATAAAGCGAAACTTTACATGTCGAGGCGAAATGGTATATGGCATGGCGAATCTACTGTGTTAAAAAATCAAACATCATCAGCATTGGCTCGAGCGTCGTCGTCTTCTTCCACAGCTGCCTGCGTTGCCGCTAAAAATTCCAGCGTAGAATTTTACTTCCATTTTGTGGTCGTAATGAGGAGGCCCCATTTACGGTGGTATGAGTCGATTGCATAAGGGGGTATGAGCCATACATTGTCTTACGTAACAGAGTTAATTTTGAAGCAATTTCATTTCGAAGAATTGCAAGCGGCAATGGCGGACGATTGCAGCTAACCACGCCGTCGAGCAAACTCGAGACATCGAACGCAAGTCACAACCGGCAGTGACGTCGTTCTCTCCGCCGCAGCCCAACGTGCGTATAACCACATAATTGAGAAATACTTTAATGAACCATCGTGAGTAACCCAGTAATACACACCGGGACCGCGGTTTTTGGTTCGTATCCAAAAACTGCCGTGCCGTAGCCATGGCAACCAGGAGGGCGGCGTGGCGCATCCACACGAGGTCTCCTCCGCGCCAGTTCCGTCCCTTCCCGACCTCCGCCTCTCTTCTCTACGCGGCGCGCTGAGCCAGGAGAAGAAAAGAACGTCACAGTTTCACCCGAAAGGCGAAGCAACAATTACGATAGCAAATTAGTAGAGTGAAGTAAGTGATACGGAGTAAGGATAGTAGTTTTAAGAGCCGTGTAAACTTGGACGTGCAGCAGCACCAGCAACGCGCAGAACTGTTGTCGACGCCGTCGGCGTTTGGAACTGTTGTCGACGACGTCGGCCGGTGCCTCTGGGGGCCACTCGGAGGTTTTCAAAAACATCAGAACGGGACACTCATCGAGCAGGATTGAAAGTCTTTACCACCTTCTCGCCCCGCAACGTTTTTATATAAATACGCATTTGGTGCCGCAGCTAAACGTGGCCTCCCCTCCCTCCCTCCCTCCCTTCCCACGACGGCCTTTCGCACGACGGAAGAAGTTGCGTTTGCTCTCCGCCATTTGTTCGCTGCCCGCGAAAGCGCGTGTCCCTCGCGCGCTTTCACTCGTATATACAGCATACAACGCGCGGAGTCGATTTCATCACCGTTGGACTCCATACGAAACCTCACGGCGACGCCGACGGCAGAAATTTGCTTAGAGTGTCCATATAATTGATCTCGCAATAAAAGGCGAAAGCTTCACTAGGCCGCGCAAAGCTCGAGACACAGCCAAGCTGGCCATTTGGTATCGAGTTCGATACCAACGAATTCGGCGTCACCAAGCAACAGCGTTTTTGGCACTTTGGAAACCTTGGTTAGCCTGCCTGCGTTTGTGACATGCCGGGAACGCTCTCGTTCGTAGGCACCGACGCGTCCAGCGCTATTCACACGAAATGTCGCAAAAGGGAAGGTACCTCCCAAAATGAATGCTCGAGAATACCTTCCTACATGCGTAGTTAAGTTAAACCAAGTTAATACCTAGCAGTAGCAGACAGTAAGACTTGGGGATCGACGGTTTCGTTGTGCCTAAGTTTTGCACGACTGAGTGCAAACTCCCCAGATTTTTTTTGTAGCTGCATGGGCGTTGTAAAACACCCTTCATGATATGTATATGTTGAATGTTTAATGAACAGGCGCTATAAATGAAAAGAATTTTTAAAAATATATGGTTGCGGGACTTCGTGTCCTTTAATTAAATGATCATGGGGTCCGCAGACACGCTCAGATAATGCAGCGATCGGTACTTCAACTCGACTTGGCGTAATTGAAGCAATTTAAATAAATTTGTACTTACATACTCAATGCATTTCCATTAGATTGTAGATGTGGGGTGGCTTATAATGGCCTGATAACAAAGCTATGTTTGGAGAGCGCTTGCCGAAACAGTGAGAGAAAGTGATATCAAAAAGGTAAGCCTAAACTGGAAAGCGTTAGGTGACGCTAGTTTTATCTATGCTGGGCAGTCTAATAAGCCTGCAGGATCCCGTCTATCGCAGAGCAAAAAAAGAAAAGACAAAAAGCGTGTGGCGACGGCTATGTGATGAGCATGCTCGGCTCATCATAAACATCAGCTGGTTCCAATACCACTTTCAACAACGGATACTACGCGACAACTTCAATCGATTGCTCGCAACATCACACTTCTGCGATGGAATTCACCGGCTTTCACCAACTCACGTTTGCACTCTCTAGACGGTAACTTGCGACTTCGCCTACCAACTAAATTCTCCCTTCGTGAAACAGCTTTACTGTGTCGCATGTGGTTGGGTGTCGCATTTACCAACACCTATTCGTTCCTGATAGCGATGGCCTACAGTGCGGCGAGCAATTTGTGCGGGTGCGACGAGACTCTCGAACACCTTCTGTGTCACTCTCCATCTTTGGCAACCAACGACGTATTCTCCAAGCTAACTCAACCTGTTAGATAACAGAACGCTCTCGGAAGAAAAGATTCTTGGGCCATGGCCTATGCATTGTTGCATGCAAAAGGCCACAAAAGCCCTTCTGCAGTTCGTGAACAGTACTAGATTGTATGTACTCTTGCGACAGCGGAGATTTTTCTGTGACTATTTCTGCGAATGACGGAATCTGTTTTTTTTCTCTCGCCCTATCTATTCTTCCCTTGTCCTCCTCTAAAAGTGTAGGGTAGCCAACTGGGTACGTCCTTGGTTAAGCTCCCTACCTTTCCCTCTTCGTTTCTCTCTCTCACTCCCTACTCATTTATTAACGCAAGCGATACTTCGTATTTGGGGCGCAAGTGCGACTTCCGCCCAAAGCACGTGTAATACAGGTGTATATCGTCAACGGCGTATGAAGCTATAGAGTGCCTAGGCTGTCGGCTGCCATATGTTGTGCTAAAATTATAACCCGCGTTATTATAGTACTACTCAGAGTGTAATTGTAAAACACCCTTCATGATATGTATATGTTGAATGTTTATAGCACAGGCGCTATAAATGAAACGCCATAAAAAGATATACGGATGCGTGATTTCGTGTCTTTTGATTAAATGATCGTGTGGTTCGCAGATACGTTCAGATAATGCAGCGATCGCTACTTCAACTCGCCTCGACGTAATTGAAGCAATTTAAATAAATTGGTACTTACATACTCAATGCATTGCCATTAGATTGTAGATGTGGGGTGGCTTATAATAGCTAGATAACAAAGCTATGTTTCGTGTGCGCTTGAGAGAAGGTGATATCAAAAACGTAAGCCTAAACTGGAAAGCGTTAGGTGACGCTAGTTTTATCTACGCTGGGCAGTCTAATAAGCCTGCAGGATCCCGTCTATCGCAGAGCAAAAAAAAGAAAAGACAAAAAGCGTGTGGCGACGGCTGTTTCACAAACTGGAGTACTGGTGCACGCCAGTATTCGCACACGTGTTCGCTTCAACCTTACGGCAAAACAACACTGATTAAGCGAAGAAAACACGGACGTCCACGTATATCAAATAGTTTCATGTCTCTGATACAGATATTCCGATCAGTGAAATCTCGGCGTCCAGCAAAGAACGATAAGTTCTTCATTATGTCAACATAATTGTTTTTAACATTGTCACAGTTTCGCCCGAAAGCAAAGCATCGATTGTGATAGCAAATTTGTAGACTGTTATACGAAGTAAGCAAGTAGTTTTATCAGCTGTATAAACTTGCAAATATTCGCTTACTCAAAAAATTAACAAGCATGGTGTCACCGCTAGCAGGCAAACATAAACAAATCACACTTGATATCCGCGGACACTCGCGACCAAAACGCTGGCGTGAGGAAGCGCCGCAGCAGCAGCCAGCGAAGTGACCTTCGTGCTGTCTATCGTTTTAGCGCACACTGAGCGGCGAGAACACCACACGTACAAAGGTGTGAGGCGTCGGCGCACCTGGAATTTTGCCCCAACGCCGATCGCTATCAAGATAGGGCGCGCGCGGCCGCGGAATATGCAGTTGGTACCGAGGTACAACGCCGTCCTCTCCCTCCTCCCCCACCGGTGTCTTGAGCGCGACGGGAGGCGGCACGCTTCTTCCCCGCTTTCCTCCCTCGCGCGCGCAAGATTGAACCACCGTTGTGAGCTGCCCGGCACGCTTTCACTCGCACATACAGCATACGTCACGCGACACTGGCATACGTCGCGAGGCCTTGGACTTTATACGGAACATCACGGCGACGCCGACGACAAAAATGCGTCTGTAGTGTCCATATAATTGTTATCGCAATAAGCGGTGAATGGGCGCACACTTTAATCAATGAAACTTGAACATCGAAAGAGTAACCGAGCAACAGACGAGAATACACCTTTGCTGCAACCCATGATGAAGTACGCAATAACCACACCCCACGCCGTGTGCGCGGTAAGAAATGTACGGTAAGTAAGCACGCGTGTGAGTGATTAAGCAGAAATCAAACAATCGAAGAGTGACGGCAGCCAATATTGTTATTCAGTAAGAAATGTGACAAGCCGCTGATTTCAATTGATAACCAAGTAAAGAAAGCAAAGCAAATGACAGTGACCATGATTTAGTTTAGTACCAGAAAGTATGGACGTATTGGAATAGACTTCTAACACCGTACGGGGCTCCCTGCGGCATGTATTCTCTCATCACTGCGTTTGTACTGAAATGCGCTCCGAATGTGCTTAGATGTCATCTGAAGCGTTGGCCTAAGTGGCGCGTCTACCAACCAGCGACTGCCAACGATATCCACCGAAACAGAGGATTGTTGAGCCGTACCGCGGGTGACGTATTAATTTCGGTGAACACTGTGAAAAGGGTCCTTAATGGTCGTGGGCGCTGAATTTTAATAAAGTACCACTTAGTTTCCAGCCGAACTTCCTACATAAACAAAGTTATGAAATGTATTGCGTGGACAAATTTTGAATACTGCTGGGAGTTGAGATCTTGTGGTATGCTCAAGTGTGTCATTCCGTGAATGTTCACGACTATTATATCTTTAGTAGCTGCCTGGGTGTTGTAAAACACATTTCATGATATGCAAAATTATATGTGGAATATTTAATGCACAAGCTCTATAAATAAAAGAGCATATATGGTTTCGTGACTTGGTGCCATTGTAGTAAATGATCATGTGGCTCGCTGATACGCATGAACAATGCAGGGATCGCTTCATCAATTCGGCTCCACGTACTTGAGATATTAAAAAAAAATGTTTACTTACTGTGTCGTAGATCAACGGCGTTGAAGCTACTCAATGCAGTTCCATATGAATGTGGAAGTTGGGAGGCTTATACTGGCAGGATGACGAACTTCTGTTGCGAGTGTGCGTTCCTACATAGTTTGAGGAAATATATATATATATATATATATATATATATATATATATATATTATTATAGCGGCCGTTCGTGTGGCGCAGACCATGCCCTCAATGGATAGCAGGTGCACGCCTGCACTCTCACAGGTGCACGCCAGGATTCGCACAAGTTTCGTTTCAGCCTCACGCGAAAACAACGGAAACTGATCGGAGAATGTAGAGATTTCCACGTGCATGAAATATGTCCATGGGTTTAAAACATCTATTTCTCTCAGTTAAGACTTCGTATTCAGCCCAGAAGGATGTATCTTTTATTATGGAAAAATCATTGTTTTTAAAAAATAAGCTTTGATAGAAATACGGCATGCTGTGTTCAGACAGTGTGAAACACCGTGAACAACATGTTAATTTAGTTGTTGTACCTCTGTTTAGAAGTTTATAAGGCAGATGAAACTACCATCCCTACTTCGTATAGCTGTCTACTAATTTAGTATCGCAATCGATGCTTCGCATTTCGGGCGGAAGTCGCTATAGTGTCACCGTAGGCATATATTGTGCTAAAATTGTAGCAGGCGTTATTATTGTACTGCTGAGAGTGCGTAGCTGTGCCAATGAATGCTTTTCTTAGGCGCTGCAAGTATAAGGCGTTGCAAATATATTTTAAGAGGACAAAGAGAGACAGAGAGAAAAGAAATAGACGAAAGGAAGGGCAGGGATTTTAACCAGACGCACGCCCAGTTTGCTACCCTACACTGGGGGATAGGGCACATATTTGAAAAGAGAGAGAGAGGAAATAGCGAGAGCACAGTTGCGCGCACAGTTGAAGGTTCCCACGAAGTCTACACACGGCTGCCAAGATCTGTCGACTAAAGGTACTTCAACAACGCCAGCTGTTCATGACAATTGTAAATAGTAATCTTTATTACATCCAATCATGTCGCGGTTACAAATCCAGCCACATACGCAAGATTGCTTGTGTGCGAGGCTGGGCAGTCGGCGGGTAGTACTGATATGCGTACACAAAGGAAATAGTGACATACTAGAAAAAAAAGAAATATTGGCTGAAAAACAAATAGTATTGTCTCAACAGCAAAACATTGAGTGAGGCAAGAGCATGCACCCGGTAGGAGTTAAAAAAGAGGCATTGACACTACAGATAATTTCACAATCAGGTTCGCACAAAAACAGGTACGGCTAGATAAAGAAATGGAAAAAAACATGGTACATAATATAAAACTTCTGGATTGCTCCGTCCTTGTATACATGCTTCAAAATCCCGAAGAAAAAGTTCAACATATATGGGCATTACGCACCCATGACCTTAAAAACGATTTTATATGTATAATGTCAATGCCAATATCATTCTCATTCAACTTATCGAAATTAGCCGGCACGTAGAAAGCACGGGTCCTCTTGCCGTAGTTTGGGTGCACACAAGGTACCACATATTTTTCTATTTGACTTAAGCTGCGAGATTTCACGTTCAAGTTTTTGAAATTACTAGAAAAAACTCTTACCCATGGCGTCAAACAGAACTTGTTGCTCGACAAACATGTCTGACTTGTACAAACTCAGCAAGACATCTTCCCATGACCCAGTGTGCCATACGAGAGGGTATACCCAATTGTTAGGATGCGGTTAATTATGTTAAGTCTACTAGAAGAAGAAAAGCCATAAATTGTTATTCCGTACCTTATGATCGATTCACCAAGTGCTTTGTAAACCATTTTCTGAACATTTGCATCGCAGAAAGATTTTAGGGCATACAAATGAGCGCACACAGCACGTAAGCGCTTTGCGAGCTCTTCAATGTGGATATTCCATGACAACCTGTCGTCGAAGTGTAGCCCCAGGTATTTTGTGTGTTTTTTTTACGAGAGTTACCGGAGGACTTGAGCATGCAAGGCAGTCACTGGTGTGAAGATAAACAGGGGAAATATCCGCGACCACTTTATATGGGCTGTGAAAACACATTGCCACGCGCCTTCAAGCTGCTCTCAATAAACGACGTTTATTGAGAGCAGCTGGGCTCTGGAGAAAACGGCGGCGAGAGCTAACTATCGAGCGGGGCGGTTAGCACACGCACTTCTTTCTTCTTGCGCCTTTGTTCTTGACCGGTTCCCACTACTACAGGTGACATTTCCCCCCTTCCTCGGAAAGAGCATCGGCTCGATGCTCAAGAAGTGGTGTGGGAAAGGAAAAAAAAACAACAAAAACCAAAAAAATAAAACACGCTCTATGAAGATGCTTGTGCACAGAACACAGTGAGAGCTACAGCAGCGTAGCTAGAAACCATTCTATACCTCTCTAGAAACAGGGAGGTAAGTGCATGAGGTGCAAAGTGGAGCGTAAAAATCACGACCGCGCAACGTAGGGCTTCATGCGTACGACGTGAACTGCGTCAGGGCTAGGTGGTTGTCTACGCCGTTGTAGCGCCGCCCTGTCTGGAACGACTTCATAGATCACGTCACGATTGCGGCGTAGCTCTTTGTATGGGCCCAAAAACCGGCTGTGCAACTTTTGACAAAGGCCATGGTGGCGAACAGGGGTCCACACCAACACTTGGTCTTCGGCACTGTAGCGCATTTGCCGGTGACGGATGTTATAGCGCCGTGCATCTGCGACTTGCTGCTCACTGATGTGCAGCCGCGCGAGATGGCGAGCCTCCTCAGCGCGCTGAGCAAACTCTTCGGCGTCAGTAGTTAGGTGATCGGCGTCGTGGCACGAAAACATAGCGTCCAGCATCGTCTGTACTTCGCGGCCGTAGACAAGGCGAAATGGTGTGAAGCGCGTTGTTTCCTGTAAGTGATATTATACGCGAAGGTCACATAAGCCGGAATACGATCCCATGCTTTGTGCTGGACGTCGATGTACATAGAGATCATGTCTGTGATGGTCTTGCTTAATCGCTCAGTAAGGCCGTTGGACTGCGGATGGTAAGCGGTCGTCTTTCGATGCCTGGTGTTGCTTAGTTGAAAAATGCCATGAACGCCGTTCCTCTGTCTGTGATAACAATGGATAGGTCACCATGGCGAAATACAATGTGACACATGAATAACTGCGGTACCTCAGAAGCCGTGGCTCGTGGGAGCCCCTCTGTCTCGGCATAGCGGGTTAAATAGTCAGTGGTGACAATCAGCCACTTGTTGCCTTTGATTGACACAGGAAAATGCCCAAGAATGTCCAAGTCGACTTGGTCGAATGGCTTATGAGGTGGTTCGATGGGTTGCAATAACCCGGCGGGCTTCAGTGGTGGTGACTTTTATCGCTGACATTCACGGCAGCCTTTAACATACTGTTTGACGCTTGCCGACAGCCCGGGCCAGTAATACATCTCGCGCACTCTAGCAAGCGTTCGTGAGGAGCCGAGGTGGCCAGATGTAGGCTCGTCATGGCAAGCGAAAAGAATATCGTCCCGCAAGTTTTTGGCAACTACTAGGAGGTAGGCTCGGTCAATTGCGCAGCAGCAGGAGCGGCGGCAGCACGGACTGTCAGTAACCCTGAGGCACCTTGCCATTTCCGCGCCGGTAAACCGCGATACAAGAAAGCGTGACTGGTGCGACTGTGCTAACTTGCAGCGCAATCTGCCACATGCGACAGTGAGCCAGTATCAGCTGATCTGGTGTGTCACCGACCCTGCGCAGTGAGGACATCGTCCTGCACCGGCGCTGCCTTCGCCACGGTATAAAGGCCGATTTCCACGACGCATCGACCATTTGGGCAGCAGCAGCAGCGGTGGCAGCACGGACTGTCAGTAACCCTGAGGCACCTTGCCATTTCCGCGCCGGTAAACCGCGATACAAGAAAGCGTGACTGGTGCGACTGTGCTAACTTGCAGCGCAATCTGCCACATGCGACAGTGAGCCAGTATCAGCTGATCTGGTGTGTCACCGACCCTGCGCAGTGAGGACATCGTCCTGCACCGGCGCTGCCTTCGCCACGGTATAAAGGCCGATTTCCACGACGCATCGACCATTTGGGCAGCAGCAGCAGCGGCGGCAGCACGGACTGTCAGTAACCCTGAGGCACCTTGCCATTTCCGCGCCGGTAAACCGCGATACAAGAAAGCGTGACTGGTGCGACTGTGCTAACTTGCAGCGCAATCTGCCACATGCGACAGTGAGCCAGTATCAGCTGATCTGGTGTGTCACCGACCCTGCGCAGTGAGGACATCGTCCTGCACCGGCGCTGCCTTCGCCACGGTATAAAGGCCGATTTCCACGACGCATCGACCATTTGGGCAGCAGCAGCAGCGGTGGCAGCACGGACTGTCAGTAACCCTGAGGCACCTTGCCATTTCCGCGCCGGTAAACCGCGATACAAGAAAGCGTGACTGGTGCGACTGTGCTAACTTGCAGCGCAATCTGCCACATGCGACAGTGAGTCAGGATCAGCTGATCTGGTGTGTCACCGACCCTGCGCAGTGAGGACATCGTCCTGCACCGGCGCTGCCTTCGCCACGGTATAAAGGCCGATTTCCACGACGCATCGACCATTTGGGCAGCAGCAGCAGCGGTGGCAGCACGGACTGTCAGTAACCCTGAGGCACCTTGCCATTTCCGCGCCGGTAAACCGCGATACAAGAAAGCGTGACTGGTGCGACTGCGCTAACTTGCAGCGCAATCTGCCACATGCGACAGTGAGTCAGGATCAGCTGATCTGGTGTGTCACCGACCCTGCGCAGTGAGGACATCGTCCTGCACCGGCGCTGCCTTCGCCACGGTATAAAGGCCGATTTCCACGACGCATCGACCATTTGGGCAGCAGCAGCAGCGGTGGCAGCACGGACTGTCAGTAATCCTGAGGCACCTTGCCATTTCCGCGCCGGTAAACCGCGATACAAGAAAGCGTGACTGGTGCGACTGTGCTAACTTGCAGCGCAATCTGCCACATGCGACAGTGAGTCAGGATCAGCTGATCTGGTGTGTCACCGACCCTGCGCAGTGAGGACATCGTCCTGCACCGGCGCTGCCTTCGCCACGGTATAAAGGCCGATTTCCACGACGCATCGACCATTTGGGCAGCAGCAGCAGCGGTGGCAGCACGGACTGTCAGTAACCCTGAGGCACCTTGCCATTTCCGCGCCGGTAAACCGCGATACAAGAAAGCGTGACTGGTGCGACTGTGCTAACTTGCAGCGCAATCTGCCACATGCGACAGTGAGTCAGGATCAGCTGATCTGGTGTGTCACCGACCCTGCGCAGTGAGGACATCGTCCTGCACCGGCGCTGCCTTCGCCACGGTATAAAGGCCGATTTCCACGACGCATCGACCATTTGGGCAGCAGCAGCAGCGGTGGCAGCACGGACTGTCAGTAACCCTGAGGCACCTTGCCATTTCCGCGCCGGTAAACCGCGATACAAGAAAGCGTGACTGGTGCGACTGTGCTAACTTGCAGCGCAATCTGCCACATGCGACAGTGAGTCAGGATCAGCTGATCTGGTGTGTCACCGACCCTGCGCAGTGAGGACATCGTCCTGCACCGGCGCTGCCTTCGCCACGGTATAAAGGCCGATTTCCACGACGCATCGACCATTTGGGCAGCAGCAGCAGCGGTGGCAGCACGGACTGTCAGTAACCCTGAGGCACCTTGCCATTTCCGCGCAGGTAAACCGCGATACAAGAAAGCGTGACTGGTGCGACTGTGCGAACTTGCAGCGCAATCTGCCACATGCGACAGTGAGTCAGGATCAGCTGATCTGGTGTGTCACCGACCCTGCGCAGTGAGGACATCGTCCTGCACCGGCGCTGCCTTCGCCACAGTATAAAGGCCGATTTCCACGACGCATCGACCATTTGGGCAGCAGCAGCAGCGGTGGCAGCACGGACTGTCAGTAACCCTGAGGCACCTTGCCATTTCCGCGCCGGTCTGTTGCTTTTTGCTTGACACTCTTGTTTAGCATGTGTTAGGCTCTGCGCTGCTGCTCTGCTGCTCATTGTATTGCTGAGAATGAGTCGAAATCAGAATGATTGCTGTTTTAATTGTGGTATGCCGGTTGTGGATGATGATCGCGCATTGTGTCAGGAGTGTACATGTGCACACCATCTGGGAAGCTGCTCTGGCGTTTCGGAGAAAACATTTAAGTCTAGAGGCGAGGCTTCTCGAAGGCAATGGCGATGCCAGTTTTGCAGAGGCGTGAAACAGAAAATGACTGCAAGCAATGGTAATGCAGTTGCCATTGCGGAACTTCAGGTTCAAGTGAGAGATCTAAAGGACACTGTCACTGCTATCGAGATGAGCGTACAGCTACTGTCCGACAAATATGATACCGTGCTTGCTAGTCTGAATAGAAATGACAAAGAAATAAAGGACATTAAGTGCCGAATTGAGGAACGTAGGGAATGCCAGTGCAATGAACAGCTCACCGATTTGAAACGGGACATCGATGAACTTGAATGGCAGAATAGAAAACTTAACCTTGAATTTCATGGCATTCCGAAAACAGATCATGAGGTCTTGCTTGAAAAGGTGAATGCAGTTGCTTCGTCTCTCGAGCTACCGCCGTTAGAGGATTGCGATGTCACTGCCATGCATCGTTTGCCGGCGAGATCGGACAGGGTACCCGACATCATTGTCCGTTTTTGCCGGCAATCAGTTCGGAATAAGTGGTTCGAGAGGCGCAGGCAACTGAGGTCACAGGACTCTACGGTTTACGTTCAAGAAAATCTAACAAAACAGGCAAGATGTCTTCTATGGAAAACTAAGCAGTGGGCTCGTGAGAGAAAATTTTCTTTTGTTTGGTTCAATAACGACAAAGTACTTGTAAGGCGGAAAGAGGGTGACCGAGCTATCGTAGTCCGGTCTAAGAGCGACCTGGCATCTATTACTTAAGGTCGATCTGACGGCGGTTAAATAGTTGCTCCATCATCATGGCGATCACACCTGATGAACTACAAAACCATGTAAAGAAAGACTACCTATCCGGGCTTAAGTTTTTTCATATAAACGCTCAATCCGCAAATAATAAGCACGTGTCTCTCGAAATATTTTTTGCACAGTTCGGTTTCCTGTTTGACGTCATCATGATAACGGAAACCTGGTACACTGATGACAACGTTTTCACCTTGAATGGCTACAATACGTTTGCCTTAAATCGCCCTTGTCGGCGTGGTGGCGGGATATCATTTGTGATAAATGAGACACTACACTGCGAACTACTTGATGACCTTACCTTCTCAGAAGTTGATTGCGAAGCATTGAGCATTTTAATGAATGACAAACTTATATCAGTTGTTTATCGTCCACCCAATAGCTGTCCTACCACGTTCTTCAGCCATCTTGAGAAATTTTTGATTACGGTAACTCCAATAAGCTTAATATAGTATGCGGTGGCGATTTCAACATTGATTTGCTCACAAAGTGCTCAATGACAAGTGAAATGGTTTCACTATATGAAAGCTTTAGCCTAATTAAGGCAATTATTTCACCCACTAGAATAACCACTCATTCTTCTACGCTAATCGACTTCTTTCTTACGAGCTTTGAAGTTAGCAATATAACATCTGGGACTATCTCATGTGATTTGAGTGATCACTTACCTATATTTATGGCTATCAATGAGCATGTCAAAAAAAGAGGCCATACATACTTATACAAAGCATCACGTCTCGGATTCTAGATAACTTTCGTCGGGATCTATCAGCTATGTCCTGGGATGCAATTTTTGCTGCTAACAATGTTGATTCAGCCTTTCACATATTTATACACAAACTCAAGGAGGCTTACAATTTACATTTCCCATATAAAGAATTCCGACCATCTAGAAAAATTCGTAAACCATGGATCACGAAAGAAATGATAAGCAAAATCAAGGTTAAATATAAAATGTATGACGTCTTTCTCGCCTCCCGTGACCCAAAGTTATTAAGGAGTTATAAAGCATACCGTAAAAAGCTGAATAAAGAAATTCGGAATGCTAAGACTGCATATTTCAATAGCACTTTTGCGCAAGCTACAGACAACCCGTCACTCACTTGGAAAAAGTAAATACAATATTTGGTAGCAATAAGGCACTTAATAAACCTCTTGAGCTTAAGATAAATGGGACCTTAAAAACGGTAAAGAACTAGCAAATATTTTTAATGATTACTTTGTAGATATGGATCATCCTCCCATTGCGGATACCAACACATATCATCATAAAGAATCGTGCAAGGATACAGTGTTCTTAAACAGCATATCTGAATGCGAGGTGTTCTCTCTAATCTTAGGTTTGAAAAATAGTACTGCGTGTGACTACTATAACATGCAGGTCCGCCCAATAAAATTTGTTGCAGATCTTATTGTGGGGCCGCTCACACACATATTTAATCTCTGTTTTGCTAGTGGTACTTTTCCAACGCAGTTACAAATCACCAAGGTGGGGGTCCTTCACAAAAAAGGTGACCGGAATAATTTAAACAATTACAGGCCTATATCAATCTTGCCTGTGCTTTCAAACGTTTTAGAAAAAGCTTTACTTTCTCACTTGTCGTCTTTTACAGATAAACATAATCTAATAACAAACGCACAATTTGGGTTTAGGCAGAACCGGTCCACAGAGCTCGCCCACCTCACACAGAAAGAGTTTATATTGGAAAACATTGAACGTAAAAATTTTATATTAGGTATCTTTATTGATTTCACTAAAGCGTTTGATTCTTTGAACCACAGTCTACTTTTGCGCAAGCTACAATTATATGGCATACGTGGCTTAGCGCACAACATGATTCAGTCCTACTTGAGCAATCGTAGGCAGTGTAGCAATTCGTCATCACCTTTCGTCCGTGAAAACCATTTCTTGTGGCGTACCTCAAGGCAGTATTTTAGGACCTTACCTCTTTAATCTCTTCATTAATGATATCACACAGATTGATCAGGAATTAAATTTTGTAATATATGCGGATGATACAAGTTTATTCATTCCGGATAGCAATCCTATGGCACTATTCCGCCGAGGAAATGAAATTCTCTTTAAACTAGCGCTCTGGGCCTCAAGTAACGGACTAACCATAAATGTGAAGAAAACCAAGGAAATTGTATTTAGATCAAAGGGCAAGCAACTTCCAGCAGTTTTTTCACTCTTTTTAAATGACAATCCAATAGACATAGTCAGCAATTTCAAATCTTTAGGTCTGATATTCACTGAACGTATGCTCTGGGACATGCAGACCGATTATACAATATCAAAGCTGTCACGAGCTTCACCTCCATAAGCTGCACTATCTAGTTTTCCTGCGGCGATCGTCCAGAGAAGGACGGTGAGGAAAAGCGGCGAGGCTTCAGAAAGCGGGATTGGGGCGAATAGGAGCAATGGCGTCAGAGGAAGAGGCTCGTGGGAGCACGACGAGTAGTAAGTAGGGGAACCAGCGGCTGGACATCTAAAAGGAGTAGGGTGCATGGAGGTCGGGCGAGATGCGTAGGTCCAACGGCGACGGCAATAATGTGCCCGGCCTGATGACAGGAGAAGCAGATGGGCTGAACGTCGGGGATTCTCTATTGTGCAGGATTGCGGAAGGAGACGGGAGAGGTGTAGGATCGTCGAGCGCGTCCACTGGAATAAGGCCGAGTGTCAGGACGAGTCAGTGGTCACGCTGATGGAAGGCCAAGATTGGCAAACTCCCGCCTGACGACAGCTTGAATGAAGAACAGCGATGGCTGCGATGGGTCACTGGCGTGGGTTGTAAACACGAGGGGTTAAATAGGTGCAGGATAGGCAGCTTCAATCTCGCGGCGAACAATGCGCATAACGTGGTCACAGGTGGGCGGCAGGCGAACGGCATCACACGATGAAGTTGCAGCCGTATTGGGAAGCCGGGTTAATCTCTGGGTAATACGGCGGCTCTTCGCGTGTTCAAACCGCCGGCACTCTTTGATGATTGTGTCGACGGTATTAACGTTGGTATAGACGATCAGGTTAAAAACATCGTCAGCGACACCTTTGGGCGCATGAGAAACCCTCTCGCACTCAGGCATGTGCTCGTCAACCTGGCGGCAAAGAGCGATAACGTCCTGAATGTAAGAGACGTATGACTCGGCGGATGTCTGTGCACGAGTCGAAAGTTTATTCCGCGCAGCAAGCTGCCGACCAGTGCTGTGACCGAAAACGTCGCGGATCGTCTCTTTAAAAGAGTCCCAGCTTGTATTGTCCGCCTCGTGCGTCTCTAACCACATCCGTGGGGGGCAGTCAAGGTAAAAAAGCCCGTTGGCGAGCATCCACCAGCTTTTCTCCCAGTCTATCAAACGCAATCTTAACTGCAACCATATGTGCACTAGTGCTTGCGGCACTTTTGCATTCTTGACGCTTGCTAGTAATTACTCCCTAATAATCGTATACCGTGCCCTACGTTCCGCCCTTTTACTAAGTAGACACTGTCCTGCAAGGGGTAGCGTGATTAGCACAAGTCAAAATGCTATCTACAAAGACCTGCGCAAACTTGTTTTCTGTTAGGCAGAAAAAATAATAGAAAAATTAGGCTCTAGTTGGATTAACAAAACTGAGTATAATGACAAACAAGAGAAAAATGCAAAAAATAAGATAGTTATTGAGTTTGATTGGTAAATGTAGTCTTGCATGACCTAGTGAGGATGGAAGCTCCGAGCTGGGGTGCTATGAGGATGCGTCGAGTTTCTCGTTCACACGAGTTTTACCCGAGTTTGCTCGATGGCAGTCAGTGAGCGGAGATAGCAAGGAAAGCGCGAGAACAACGGTCCAAAAGAAATGTGGAGATAAAGCCGCGTATGACAACATGAGCGCACCCTGCGCGGCGTTTCACGCACAGAAGACTGCGCAACGAAGCGCGCCAGCGCCGCGTATTGTTATCAACGTATTATCGTAATTTAGCAATACCGTAACTGTCCCGCTGTCTATCTGCACAATTGCCGTGAGCCGCTTGCCACGCCTTTCTCGGGCGCGTCAAGGGCGTGCCTCCTCTTTCGGGCATTATCTTTCTATCCTCAGTCGAATGCTAACAGAGCACATGCGGTGCATTCTTGCACCTACACTTTCCCTCAATCGAATACTTTAAAATACAGCAAATAAAATAACGAACATTTTATTTCTTAAAGTATTGGTTTTTCGTTTTGAATGCTATAAATTTCTGATGACAAACAGAGATCAAGCGAATTATTAGATTTTCCACTTTTTTGCCGTGAGTGGCGACCGCTAGGCGACAGCGAGGCGACTGCTTACAAGAGGATACATTCTAGAGGGTTGCACGCACGAGGGAGTTCATACGGTGAGAAGTCGCCAGGGGCGCTGCAGTGCTATTCTCGATTAATTGAGTCATAACGATGATCGGACCATTCCCTGTCTATTAGGGGAAGAGAAAACGCATCGCCGCGGCATGGCTGTTCACCGCAGGCGCTTCGCTGAGGCTATTAAGGCCCCCGCTTTACCAACGAAAAACGAGACTCAAGCCATAGAGAGGGGAGCAACGGCTGTTGCCATGTATACCATGTTTATTTCTGTGCGCGAAGCCTGCGTGATGCATTGTGAAGAAGAGCGAGCTGCCCAGCGTCACAATTAATTGCTTTCCATCGCTTGCTCATGAAGGTGCCTCTGTGGGCATATACGGAGTATTTTGAGTGTGTTGTGCATTCCAAGGTGCTTGCCGATTGTTTCTGCTCGAGCTAACAGCGTTCGCAGATGGATGTAGTAAGGACACCGCAACAATCGCATTTTGGCACGTGAGGGCTCTAGTGTGCAGTTATGAAATGGGACTTCGAACGCAGAAAGGTGTTGCAACTGTTTAGTGTGCAGTGCTTGTGATGAATAAATGTCATCGTAATGGGTCTAGAAAAGCGAGCGATCCCCAACGCTCACCGTGTTAGCGGCACTACCGCTCCGATACATAGCCGATGACAAATCCGTCATCTCAAATGACAGCTGCGATATGTTGTCATTGGAAAACACTACGCACTCCTAAGCATCGTCGTCCACCACGGCGCATCGACACCTTGCAAGTTGCTACAGTGACGTGCCGATAACAATTTGCTGTGTGCTACGTCGCCACAATGCAGGCAATAAAACCATGTTCTCGGGCCTAAAGCCCCTATATACGAAAAGTACCGCCATCTACTATTTCCTCCGCCACCTGCTCTCCTAAAGCGCTTGTTTTTTTTTCTTTACTTTTTGCTTGCGAAAGCAAGTCGACGGTGGCGCACCTAGAAAGTCCACGTTGAAGCTTTCAGGCCGGGCGCGTGCCGCCACCCCCGCCGGCGACTGCGGCTGCACAGAGGACTTTCAACATGCATGGTTCTGAGGCGAAAAAAAATATAAAGAAGTGAAAGCGCGCGATATCATCGTCCAATCGGAGATACAGGAGAGAGAGAAGCAGCGTTGATCAAAGGATGGAGGTATTTTCTTATATAGGGACTTATATAGGGCTATCACAGCCCGAGAAGATATAGGCGTATGTATAAGCCAGCGATAGTCGACTCTCAGTACATCGCCGTTGACAGTGCGTTGTGGGTGTTTTATCTTGGCGGTCCAGATTGTTGATGCCTTTCTGCTCAGCACCGCGTCGCTGCTGCCGACCAAGAAGTTGGGCGTGGCTCAACTGTGGTGGGTGCGCGCACAAGAGTTACATGACCCGCGTGGGGCGTGACCTATGTCTTTAATTGACAGGCGAACTCGTTCCAAACTCGTACATCGCGAAAACCCCCTCGAGTTGAACTCGGAAACTTGGCAGCGGCAGCAGCAGTCTGTGTCATCGCATCCAGCGACAGCAAGCGTCGATAGACCGTCTGGACCCGTTCACCTACATGACCGACATAGAGTTTCAACGTCATTTTTGCCTTTCCAATACGTCAGTGCGTTGGCTGTGTAGCGAGTTAGGCGAAGGCTCTCGTCTGCGGAGACAGCGTGGTGGGCAAATTATTCTTCCGCAGCTCAGATTGGTGTGACTAGGCCGCAGAGGAAGAGTTCGTGTGATCGCTTCGGCCCTCTCCGCCTTCAAGCGCCGTGCGTCCACCGTGTCGCAGCGCCAGGCCAGGTCCTAAGCGTCATCGGAGTACTGGGGCACCTGCAGGCACCTAGGGTTCCAACCGGACCAGCCAACCTGTGGTTGGTTGGTCCCATTATAGCAGTCACATTGTACAGGAAGACTCAGAATAGACGCCAGGCGGCCTGCCGATGCAAGAGGTCCCGAAAGCAGCTTTTGCAGTTACACGGTACCGCTACACTGTACGGGCAGAGAGGCGAAAGAAGGTACTTCGCCAACACGGACCGCAACGGCCATCCGACGTCCACCTCTTTAGGCGGCAGGTGATTTGGCTCACGTCCTGCGTGAGCAATATAGGGTAGATGTGTGGCTGTTGACGGAGATGACCCCCGCCTTGTTTCCTTTATCGAAGCATGCTATCGCCGACTGGAAGAACTACGCCCGTGAGGTCATGATGGACGAGCTGATGGCGCGACCTCCATTCGTGTGCCCCGGGAAGATAGTGCAATTTGACGAGTGCCTTCTTCGCAGCCAACGAATCTACAACCGAGGCCGCCTGATGAAGGGCGACAACGTTCCACCAAGCCGCCAATATTACGGCGATGTTAAAAGATCGTGCATCATGAGTCTTCGGCATGGTCTGCGCTATCACAGGAGTGCTGCGACTTTCTATGGTCGACCGAAGAGACGAAGCCATTATTACAACCACTCTTCAACCGGGGGCCTTTATTCGCAGTAACGCATGGGTCGCATAGAACTGTATTCCAAATATAGTGGATGCTAACGAGGCTAGCCTCAATCTGCACTGGGGCACAGTCAACCACAGCGTGAAGTTTGTGGGCCCCATCACGAGCGTTCAAATGCAAAAATAGAAATTTATTGTCAACAATGAATCACCACCTTGTCAGCGGTGGTGACAGGTTAACTGCACCGCTGCTAGAGTAATTCCCGGCATAGATGTGGTGGTAATCAATTAACCGCCACTTACGATGCAAAGACCATTTCTTGGGTTTGTTAAACGTCACGGATCGCTCGGGCAACCAAGTACAAAGACTCTTTCCTGCGGTTGTTAGAAGCCATCGCTCGGCGCTAGCCCGTTGAAGGTGCATCACAAAGTAAAAGAAAATAGAGCGTAGTTTTCTGACCCTTGTATATGTTATTTTCGGCATTCGTGAGTGCTTACACGGTAAGCGCGTGGCAAACCACTTTTGCGCTAGCAGACGCTCATTCGTCTCGCAGGCTTACTTTAGCGCGAGAAACGAGAGATCTGTAGAAGGCCCAATGTGAAAACCAGGCGCACACCAATCTGCGCTCGGAAATGGGAGCGTTAGCAGGTAGCGAGCCGCACCAATTCAATCCAGAGGAAAGAGAAGGAGCAACGAGCGATCTGTTCAAAGGCTAGTGTGAAAACCAGCACACCCGCCGGGGTGGCTCAGTCAGCTAAGGCGTTGCGCTGCTGAGCACGAGATCGCAGCATCGAAGCCCGGCCGCGGCGGCCGCATTTCGATGGAGGCGAAGTGTAAAAACGCCCGTGTGCTTGCGTTGTAGTGCACGTTAAAGAACCCCAGGTGGTCAAAATTAATCCGGAGCCCTCCACTACGGCGTGCCTCATAATCAGAACTGGTTTTGGCACGTAAAACCCCAGAAAGAAGAAGAAAAACCAGCACACCGATCTGTGCTCGGAAATGCTAGCGCAAGCACGTAGCGAGCCGCGACAATCCAATCCAGAGGAAGAAAGAGGAGGGCGAGCGTCCCCTCGTGGTATAAAGCGAAACGTATTAAACTGCAAATTAGTCTAATACACATTCAGTGAACATCTTGTAAACTTTAAAGTGCTTATAACCCACATTATTGTGACTAATATTATCGTATTAAATACATTTATTTTATAACTTGCTTGTGCCTGCAATGCACTCAGTGGAATGACAAATAAGTGAAAGAAGGTACGACCATGCACCGACCGTATGATCACGTGGGCCCCAATTTGTCGACCGCCCATATGGCAACGCCCACGAGATGATAGCCACCCAAAGTGAATCTAGATAAACCAATGATACTGGATCCGTGCCGACCGACAAACTTTGTCTTGTCACCATTAGTTCTTTCATCTTGGGGCGTCGCCAGAGCTCGTGAAGATCCCGAGTTTCGCCAAACTCGTCCTGCATAGCACCCCTGGTTTCAACCTGCGCTGGTATATATATAAAAAAAACTCCGGTGGTATTTTCGGGCGACTAAGTAATACACCAACCTTGAACTGATGGTCACTGCGGCATTAAATGTGAATTGATGAAAAAAAAATAAACTCGCGCAGGTTTGAACTGATGATGTTTAAATTTGTATGCATAAATGCAAGAACTTTCGCTGAGAAACCGCACATATTGCCTATATTTATCATGCGCAGTTCACAGCTGCTGCAGCAATTAGTGCCAAGATGACTTTATTCAGACGTGCCTGTTCTGCGCGCGAAATTCCCATTGGCAGCTTCACGATGCCCCAGAATAAACAGGCAATTAACAGGCGAATAAGCGCTGCGGACCACGAGCGCGCAGTAGGGTGCACCAAAACTTCTTGCGCAAGCAACGTTAATCTGTGGGTCAGCTAGGCTTAGTCATGGCGCACTGTATAATTTAAGCACGATTTTATTCACCTACACAGGAATCAAGAAACGTAGGTATAGGTACGAGCACAAGCGAAATTGCAACACTTGACGGGCAGCCTTGGGTAAACTATTGCTAACAATGAATGACTTGAAGTAATAAACAAGTGGCATGCTATCTTATTTGGCCAAGAGTAAGCACTGCTATGTTAAGTTAGCGGACACAGTGAAATAAAAGTGTGGGCGAGGTGTTTGTCATGGCAAACATCCACGCGAAAACGCGACTGCCATTCCAAGCGCGGCACATTGGTGCCCTTCTACTCACACCGGCGCCTCTGGTGGCAGCTTTTGTCCCTATATGAAACTTCAGCGGGAGTTTCATGACCAGAAAAAAATATTGAAGGACCCTGGTGCCGCCTACGGGATCACCAAGGGTCGATAAGGGTCGTAGGTGCTCAAATCTATTAGAAAACACTTCGATACGAACAAACTGCTGTATCTAAAGATAATTTGAAATTGGCGCCATGCTGGACGAATTTCTTTAGCGAAGTTGTATATCACTAGGATCCCGGGATTTCTTCGTCTCCGTCGACAGAAAACTCCACCAATCACAGTAGAAGGCCCGTGCCGGGTGCGCCAGTGTATTCCTTGCAGTGCCATCAGATGGCGCTCGCCTCCACGTATCAGCGGCAGTGGTGGCGCTGGCCGCGCGGAGAAAGAAAAAAAGGCGAAAGGTTGCACTAGGCCTCGCAAAGCTCAAGACACAGCTAAACTGGCCGATTGATTGCGTCTCTTGGTTGTAGCTAAGTTACCTTTCTCTCTTTCTTTCTCTCGCTATCTTTCTTTCTCTGTTTTTCTTTCTCCTTCTTTCTCTTTCTCTCTCTCTCTCATTCTCTCTTTCATGTCTCTCTTTCTTTCTATTTCTTTATCTCTCTTCTCTCTCTTCTTTTTTTTCTCTCGCTCGCTCTCATTTTCTGTTTCTCTCTCCCAAAGGAATTTCTTGGTGCAATGGTCAGTACAATGCAACCATATGGTTCCCATAAATGCACGTTCTGCAAACGTGGGTGTTTAGCGCTGTTGCGTCCCGAATCGGCCGGGCGCATTCTTTGGCTGTTTCCATCGAGGCAGGCCCTTTCATCGGCGTCGTCCCGACGGCGACAGTGCCCGACACCGACGGTGACGGGCAAACAAGCTTCTCAAATCGGCAGTGCCCATCTTCTGGGTCGATGCCAATCTCTTCATCAGCGGCCGCCTACCTGGCGAAGCGGCCCGACACCGGTGCAGACATGATGACAAAGAAGCTCACTTAGAAGTGACCATAACCGCCGACTTCGTGGAATTACTACCGTAGGAAGGGCGACTAACTCGGTTTCCCAGATGGCCACGTAGCTGCGGCAAATGCGAAGGTGAGGGTGCGGCATAAGAGGTGGAGTTAAGTGAATAATACGACCTGTCTGATTGGCCGCATCAAGGTCATCTGATTCCCTAGTCGGGTCAAGTAGGGAAGACTACTGTTTTATAGTAAGTAAGTAAGTAAGTAAGTATTTTATTTACAGTAAGCAATATACAAAGCTCACTGCAGGGGCAGGGGCTAAAGGCAATCGAGCCTGACAAAGGTCCCTGTCCCTCCGCAGTTCGTGACAGCTCACACGCTTCGAGTTCAACACAGTCAAAAAAGGATTGCAGTACATCTGTTTCCGAAAAATGGACAACTAGCAACTTGCAAGAGTACACATAACAAATCACATAAACAAGAGAAAAATTTACATAACATCTTTAAATAATCGTACAGAAGAGGTTGTGCAAGCCAAAAAAATGCTGATACACAAAATAAATTCCAAGAATTAGAAACGTAGAATGCATGAGGATGCAATTAGACACCTTGGGTGCAGTGGTGTGTCCTGACGTGTTATGATATGTGCTCAGACATGTAGTGAGCTCAGACTTTCAAAGTGCTACCCCATCGAGTGTGCTTCCATATCTGGAGCCACTATAAATATGTAGAATAAACATTTTTTCTCTCGCTGTTACTCCCGGACGTACTCATCCCTTTGGCTGAAGGATCAACGGCCTAAACGCTACCCCGAGTCCCAAGAGCGCAGTTGTTATGACGCTCGCCTTCGAACCGTGGGTACACGGGTTCGAATCCTGCTTTGCCGAGGGCGTATATTTTGTTTTTATTTATTTATCGTTCAATTTCACTCGGGCACCGAGCGCAGACGCGCCAAGATGACGCCGCGGCGCATCCGCACTAGCACCCGGTTGATGGGAGCTCGGCGGAGGGGTGTCTGTGTGGCGTCGCCTGGTTGCCATGACTACGGCGCGGCAGTTTCGTGCCACACGCACAAATTACGGCTGGCTTAAACTGCGGAAGAAGATGACGACGCTTGAGCCAAAGCTAATGGTAATTTCGTGGGACACGCACAAATTACTGCAGGCTTAAACTGCACACACTAAGAAAAAAAAGAGTATCCCTTACTCTTTTCGAAGAGTCTGGACTTGTCACATATATGACACACTTTGGGGGAGACACCCGAACTCTCTTTCACCAGAGAGTCCCAAGACTATCTGTGACGTATACAAGGTGGTTACTTGACTCCTCGCGCACACTCTTTTCTAGTAGTCTCCTAGACCCTCTCAAGAGGGTTGCCAGACTACTGCTGAGGGAGTCTGTTAACTCTTCTAGATGAGTCAGACAACTCAAGATAAAGGGTCACATGACTATTGCTGAGGGAGTCTGTTAACTATTCTAGGTGAGTCAGACGACTCAAGATAAAGGGTCACATGACTATTCCTGAGGGAGTCTGTTAACTATTCTAGATGAGTCAGACGACTCAAGATAAAGGGTCGCAAGACCACTGCTGAAGGAGTCAGGTAACCATTCTTGACGAGTCTGATGACTCCATTAGTGTGGGTCGCGTTACCCCTAGTGCGTGCTGCAGGACTCTTGCAAACAGAGTAAACTAACTAATCCATGTAAGTCATTCCACTCTTGGCTGGCAGCGTCAAGCCGCTCTTCAAAATGAATCAAAAACTTTTGCCGACAGTGCAAAGTGACTATCGTGAAAACACAACATAGAATAGTAATGAATCCATAGCTAACCTGCCAAAAAGCACAAGGCAGGTTAGCAGAAAAAGTGAATATTCCATCACTCTTTGTTATTGTCTTCTGGAAGTGTCAAATGTATCAGTCAGCAGAGAATCACCATGAACACAAGACAGTTCTCTTTACTATTAAACTGGAATCAATGGCCAACCAAGACAAACAGTTTTAAAGAAACACCCAATATGCACCTTGCAGCTGCATGTGCATGACACTGCAATGTCACTCTGAACCATAATGACACCCCAAAATAGTATGTCACTCATACAAAAGTTCAATTCACCCCAACACAAGTCATAATTTCGTAATGTAAAAAGGTTCTTAAGCTAAACCTATTTCACTGTTCTCTCAGACGTATTTTTATTTAGAACTTAGGATATAACCTCCTATACAAATAAACTACACATAAAATATAACAAAGGGCTACACTGGTGCAAAAAGAACCAGATAAAGAAGTGCAATAAAAACAATATTCCAACTGAGATTACATAATCTATGCAGTACAAAATGCAGACAGCAACTGGTTGGCAATCGATAATCCAATTTAACAGTAAAAACAGCTGTCTTACCTTATGGTACTCTTGTTGACACTTTCCCCACACAACTAATGTGTGTTTCTTAGCTTGAGTTGAAAATTGATCTGAAAAACACCATATTAAACAGTTGTGCATCAATTTTATTCTTTCATACAATCTGCAATAGTGCATAAAATCTTAACCGACAATATTACAAAAAACACAGCAATATTTATGATAAACTTTTTATTTAAGTTGACATAAACATGTTTTTTCAGCACTAAGTTTTTTAAGACACCAACAATTTCACTGATTGCAATAAGCACTAATACAAGACTTACCATAAAGCAAACACACTGGCAAAATATGTAGCACAGTTAGCTGTATTTTGTTACGACAAAGATAGCGCATGAATGATGAGGACAAGGAAGGAAGCAGACCAGGTGATAACTAAACTGTACCCAGCTGCACACATGCAGCTGTAACAATACAATACACATGATGCATGAAGAGCCAAAAGACACATACAGAAAGTAGAGACGTGAGGAAGGCTTCTTTTACTCATCATAAGTCACCCTCTAAGAGCAGATTAGCTACCAGCTGTAATTTACTCTCAGTAAATGCATTAGGTTACACTAGGTGCCACATTTGCATGTCACTCATATAAAGTTCTTGTGATCTTGTCCTGATTTTTAACTTAGCAAGCATGACTGACTAACATAAAGCCTCCCTATGGCTTGGCACATAAAGAAAAAAAGGTTTTTATGGACACACGAGGTCACAGAAGGTTTACTGACACATAACACTAATTTTAAGTTCTTAAAGTCTTTGTGATTATCTACTACCAGCAGTCTTTTGTACAGTAAAACATCCACACAATGCACAGTAGGCAGCCAAGTATGAATGTCTGTTTTTTATTTCTACCTTTCTCTGGTGTCCCTTAAGGTAACATTGGTGTGAAGGCTGGTCTACTCAACGTATGTGTTCCCACACAAGAGGAGCAGATGATAAGCCACATTACTGGTGCATGAAATAAAACATTTTCTGTGCTGAACTATCCACAGCGCTTCCTATCTAGAGTTACATTTCACTTTGTTGTGTACTTTAGAAAATATGCTATGCAGTTCATTTGATGCCGAAAGCAACTCTCACACCTTAGGGGGATGTCGCATTTTCTTCTAACAGTATGCAAACTTTTCAATATACGGCTTGGTATTTTTGCTTGGTATTTTTATCCTTTCGTCGACCTTTAAATTTAGCCACTTTGCTACTTTTTTGCAGGTGCAGACAGACCATTGCACCAATGCTAAACTAAGAAAACACCAGAGCAAGGTAGAAAGAAAGAACAGATATTCATACTTTGGGTGCCCACTGTGCAATGGGTGGATATGTTTCAATGTACGACAAAACCCGACTTGGTAGATAAACATAACATCAAACATCAGAAAATTGAACTCGAAGCCTGCGATATTAGTAACTGGGAAAGTTATGTGTAAATTAACTTTTGTGAATCTCAGTGACGAAGAAACAGTTTTTAGAATTTGCGTCGAGGCAACCTACATCACTCATGCTCACAAAGGAAACAAAATAAGAACAAGCAAGATCACAAGAACTTCACATTTGCAACATTAAAATGAGACACCTCACATAACTGATTCATGTATTTACTGAGGATAAATTACATCTGGCGAATAATCTGCCCTTAAAAGATCACACGCAACGAGTAAAAGCCTTGGTGGCCATTACTTCTCTGTGGCATGTAGCTCTTCTGAGCACATGCACATTGTATGGTACATCTGTGTGGATGTAGCTGGGCACAGTTGTGAGTCAACGCCAATCCTGTTATGGTCCCACACTATCATCAATATGATTTACAATTAACAAATAGCCTAACTATCTGGTCTATCAGCAGTACTTTAAACAAGACATACAGATTACACTGTACATTGCTAAGTTAAAGGGCGAGTACATTATTTCAGATTTCAAGAAAGAGCTGCGGGGCAGAACAACTGCATAACACAAAAAATCTACAAATGACTAGTACCTTTATAACTAAATACAATGTACTAGCTCTTTCTTCAATGAATATCTCTATCACCAAGAACCATAGGCTGAAAAAATAATTGGCAAATATTTACCAAACAAGAGATTACAAGTGCGTGATAATTGCGAATGTCTTCTTAAGCAAAATCCCAACAATGAAAGTATAATTTAAGCAAGTAAACTTCAGCAGAATGCTGACATTGCATTATTGAAGCTAGTCAGTGCTGAACGTATGGTTAGTTTGTAAGAGAACTGAGATAGGCTGCCCTGAAATATTTGTTACCATACTTGGTGGAGCATGCTTTGTTGTTTCAGATATTACTTTGCCACAAAGCCTTTTGTAAGCCCTGTAGCACGGTTCTGTGTGGAACAGAAATCTATTCCCTCATTGCTTTTGGTGATGTGTTTCTCAGAACTGGCACTAGTCTATTTCTTACATAGTAGAAATTCTTATGCACTGCAATTCTAATGCTATGTTTGTTAGCAGAGATTGCTGCACTGTATTGAAGCAGTTATCTTCAATAATTAGAGGGAGTCACCGCTGAAACATTCAGTAGAACACACAATACAAAGATATGGATTCAACTTGTAAATGTTGAACAAAGTGATAGTCTTACTATCTGCATTTTAGGGAACTTTTTTTCCTCCTGTTAGGGCATATTCACAAAAGTTTTCGTATTGCACTTCTGGCGAATGCAGGAAAACTCAGTGCTTAACAGCAGCCCAAGGGAAGACAGCCCAGAGTAGCTTAGACAAGGGGACTTGCCTTCAACTTTGGGTCGCTATGTTATAGGTGACTATAGCAAGGGACACGTTTTGTTTATTAAATCTTGTGTTCAAGGGAGATGCTATTCGAAATGGTTATTTTTTAATTTTTTGTACTAGAGGTTTGAAAATTAGGCCATCTAGAGAGTTCTTCAAGCCGATTTTCGTATATGTTATTTTTGTTTAGCTGCTACATTTCTTCAGTTATGTCTTAAACAATGACACTATGTATAGTGATCTTTGCGGGCACTTTCTTCTGTATTAAATTTTCACAAAAAGCATTGTGCTAACTTGGCTCTTTGTAGATGGCAAAGTGCCGATATCTATCTAAACATGTAAACTTAGTGGGACTATGCAAGTAAAGCTCAGTACACTTTAATCATTTTTTCACAATCCCATGCAAATAACTGTGCACTTACCATTGTCCGATACTAACGAAATTTGGCATACATACTCTTCAAGGTATGTAGAATGCTAATATCTACTTGATATTGCAATATCTTTCAAAATTATTTAGTGTACCATTTTTTTGCATAGTTTCAACAATTTTACATGCTGTTTGGGTAGATATCGGCAATTTGTGGTCTACAACGAGTTGAATAAGATAAAGCACGATGATTCTTGTGAAACTGTTATATACATTAAGGTGCCCGCAGATACTTTGCCACTGTGTAGGACATAACTAAAAAAATATAGCAGCTACACAAGAACCACTGACATATTTAAAATCTACATATAGAACTCTATGCATCAGTTTTTTTTTCAAATCCCTGACAGAAATCATTTTAAAAAGTTGTTTCCAGCAGCATTTCACCTTAATAAGTGCTGCCAATGTATTCTACCCAAGCGTTATACAATGGCTTCAAGCAGACCGCAGGGAGTTTTAGAAATAACACACCAAAGTGTCTGCCTACAGAGCCCCATGTCCTACTTGCATTCCCTTGTTCTTTCTTGCTTTGTGTTGTATGCCACCATTTGCGTCCCTTAACATGGAGTGCTCCAAACCTGAAACACCCCATTACATTGAATTTTTAGCCTGCAAAGGAATGGAGTGCAAATAGGTGACATCAACTGAGTTGACAATAAACAAATATTTGTTCTCACGTTAATGAAATTGGTCATATAAAATATATCACAAATCTGGAAATGAATGCACAAAGAACTTAGCCGATTGTCATATTAGTGTCACGAACAAGATATTTCGATGTTTATGATTCTTAGTTTAATTCACTTCCCTCTAGTACACGGACTCTCAATGTAGTAGACTAACCCAGGCCTGGAAGGCAATATCTAAATCTGAAATAAAGACATACATCCCCCCACCACATGTCGGTGCTATGTCATCAGAAGAAGCGTGCATCTATAGGCATATAGTCTGTAAAATAATTATTACATGATCTGTACAATTACGCTTCCATTCATAAATTCTGAAAATTAGGAAATATATTTGTCATTCAAAGCACTGCTGTAAACCTTCATGTTGGAGAAATGCAATTCTTATAAGGTGTAACACAACCAATGTGTGCATGAAACCTACAGTACCGTTGGCATTCGTAAGTGTGGCAAGCCTATTTGCCACACTGACGAATACCAAGGGTACCATGTCTCACACGTTGTCCACCAGTGCCACTGGTATCATTGCACTGAAAGGAAGTAATATTATTAACACACTTATGATGGGCAGCCAGCTTTTCCTTCTATAATACCGGGGTTTTCACGCTCCTAGGTTCTTTCCTTTTTCAAAAATAATGGGTGCTTGAAATGAGTGCTCTATTTTGCTCTTGAATTTATCCTGCCGTAGAGCACTAGTTAAGTTAAATTTCTTGAACATTTTACAGCAGTGCAGATTAACAAATAAACAAAACATGATGTAAGTCAGCAGTTAAGAACCTATCAATTACATCATCATCATCATCAGCCTATTTTATGTCCACTGCAGGACGAAGGCCTCTCCAGTGCGATCTCCAATTACCCCTGTCTTGCGCTAGCCTACTCCACTTGCGCCTGCAAATTTCCTAACTTAATCATCCCATCTGGTTTTCTGCCGACCTCATGACTCCAATCAATTACATACACAAGTACAAAAGAACTACGAGAAACTGGGCATACATACGGATACAATAGCAGGAGATGATGCTAAGAATTCCAAGAGAAAGGAAATATTAAAAAGTCAGCACTAAAACACAACTTATAACAGGCGTATTTGCTACGAATCCTAAAGAGCAAACAGAACATCAAGCCCAGGGAACACTCCATGCCAATATTTGCTCATGATTCAGCAAGTGGGCACAGCTGGCGATGCTCTTTGGATAGATGGCAGCCGAGGTACAGCTGCGAAATAGGTGAAACATGTAGAAGGGTCACCAAACGTTGAATGCTGGGGCACAACAGGTTGCCTTGATCGCTGGCATCCTCTGACATCGACGCGTGAAGTCAGATTATGCGTCCTTTCCAAGAGGCCTGGCTCGAGTGTGTGGCACAGCTCGGGTAAAATTTCGCAGCAACCTGAAAAACAGAAGCCCACATCTATAAACACCAAAATATTCTTCCCCATAGGACAAATCTGAAGCTTACCATCTACATATAGCAGATAATGAATACAGACACAGGTCACCAGACTGAAGGTAAATAAATGTGCAAAAAGTATAAATAAATGTAAGGAACTGCTTATAGGATGGAATTCTTGTCATTTTGTCTTGCGTGAATCAATAATTTCACCTTAACGTAATGTCAAGTGTACATTACTTGGCCCTCCGTATTGCCCCTTTCTCTAAGAAGGCTATTGCATGACAACTGTCCCAACCTGGCACTCGACCATTTGGGATTTCCTTTTGAAAAATTGGAGGCCCTTCAGAACTGGTTTTGGCACGTAAAACCCCAGAAAGAAGAGGCCCTTCAATATCAGACAAATTATCATTTTGTGAAATATTTCTGGGTGAAAAATTTTTTACTGGTGTAAGTTCTATGTGAATTTTCTTCTAAGGCACCAAAAGGCATAACCAAGATACCGGTTTCTTCAATGTGAGAGCAGAACAAGTTTTCCTCAGGAGAATGAAGAGGCCTTAAACCTAAAATTGTATGCCTTGATCGATGGCTATTGTTCAGTTTATTATGGGCCGTTAAAAATGGGCAAAAAGGCCTATTTTTATTTTCAGAGAAATGGCTTCTAGCAAAAGCTGTAAACTAACGTGATCCAAGTGCTCCGGACATGCGCTGTATACACAACATGGTTTCAGAAATATATCTCATGCAGAAGCGCGCAAAGATGAGGAACTCGCAGAAAATAAGTTTTGGTGTATGTTTATCCGCAGGATGAACAATGAGGCGGTCCCAGTAAAAATATGCCAATTATCACTTCCGAGAGCACACTGTATTGCTTTCAAATTGATAAAGCTTTATCAAAGTAGTTTTTGTGTTAAGCAAGAAAAAAATGTATAAGTGGTCTCCACTAGTATCAAAATGTGCATCGTGGTTCATCTAATCCACATAGCCTTTTGGCGGCTAAAACAAATTGCGTGGACTTGAGCATTGCTGCACCAATAGTGGGGCATGGAATAGTGAAACTACTTCCAAGTTCATTGCTGAGTGACTACAAGCTAGTTCAGTCAAGAAGACACTGCTGGATTACATGTATTTTACCTGCATCTTGCTGTCGGCCATCGGCCTGCTTGGCATCTTCACTGAGGCTGCCAACTCTCTCGTGGACACAGTCAGGACAGGGTGGTGGCGGAAGGCAGGAGCAGGAGCCGGCAAGTTCTACCTGCAACAAGTTTGCACAAATGTTCTAAGTCCTACCATGCCGTAATTTACAAAAATACAGCAGTTGTCTATGTAACGTGGTTACCAATACAAATACAGGTAAACAGTTAGCTCCTACAACACAACTAGAGCCCCAACAATAACGAAGAAGTTATGTTTATGACGAAAAGCAAAGACGAAAAAGAGTGTGCAACCCAAACCTGAGCTCATGACATCAAGTGGTGTGCTAGTCAACTGCAAGCCTGCCAACTTAAAATGTCATTGTATATTGCTTAACCTGCATTAATCCAAGTTAAACATCTCTGAACATAAGTATATCATCAAACTAATTCAATTAACAAATTTCTATGTCATTAATGCAATAACGTGCAAGCTGCAAATGAAGCTGGCCAACCAGGTAATGCTAACAAAGTGCTTCTCTAAATCTCATTCTTGTTTTTCTGCCTGTCTTGGCTCTAACATTACAATACAGAAAAACTTTCACATTTTTGACATTTCACCCTGCTAATTTTTATTGCATAATGCATAATACTTCAACAAAAGCAATAATGGTTCCTTTTAACGGTAAATTGTGGTAGAACAAGGAATGTCGCTGGAGCCAACATGTCGACAAGAGGACTTGTCTTATTCTCCTTGTCGAGGAGGAGAATATTCTCCAGCAATGCTCCTTGTTCTATGGCTCTTCATCATTTGAAGTCTGTCTTCCTGTGTGTGTACATGTCCTTTCAATGTTGCGTTGCTGAAATTGTGATAACAGAGAATTAGTAATCATACCTAATGAGAAATTTTGGCTTGTTGGTAGATAACGACAGAGTAACTGCGCAACATTGATACACGGACAAAGGAGGCTTGTGTGTCTGTCTCCTCCAACCATATCTCATCCTTGAGCAATTACTGTCTCTCTATGTAAACGTATTACCGTTTGCACAATAATACTAAAATGAATAAGGCAGGAATGAGGACAAAAAAATTACAACAAATAGCATAATACTGCTAAGGAGATATGCCAAAGTGGCTGCTACGATTTCTCACCTATAACGTGCTGGATAAGATGGCTACTTCACGTGGCTGTTGCCGCTTCTTCAATATCTAAAATAAAATACATTTCAAAATTACAGAAATATGCAGGACAACAGCAGTAGAGTAGGAGATCACAACATTGTTTCTCCAAGAAGGTACACTAATCTTTGATACATGACAAATTTTTTAAAAATTAGTAGAATGCACCACATTTCATTAAATGTCATTCAACGCTGTCAGAGGTCCTTGGTACAAGAAAAAATATATTTCTGCATGGAAGCAGTAAAATAATACACAGAATTCTACTTTTACAACAAAATATCCTACAGCGATTAAGCCAACTACTTAAAACTACTTGTATGTACTTACTTACTAAAAACTACCTAGAACTACTTGTATGTACTTAAAAGTCTTATACATACAATAGCCAAGACAGGATTAACTTGGTTGGGTTCATAAGCAGCTCACTGGGAGGTACAACTTTGCAATGAACTCATTTCTGCTTGCCAAATATACAAATACCAATATATCTAACATAAAAATAAAAAGGAAAGAACCATTTTGCCATAAAACACAAGACCCAAAAGAGAAAATCCAGTAATAATAGCCTCCGCGCGCATGCCTAGTAAACGTCTGTAACTGCCAAGAGAAACGTCGCGCAATATGTAGCCAAACCGGAAGGGCCGAGTACGCGCCGTTCGAAAACTCGAACTAAAGCTGATATACTCCCCTGAGACGTTAAGATAAAAATGCCACAGTCACTCCCTGCTGGTAGGCTTTCGTATGCACCTGGCAGTCTCTGTGCGTTACGATCTCTCACGTCACAATGAAAGACGACGCCAGTGCAGACCGCAACACTTCAGGTGCTTGCCCCGCTCCGGCGAGCTGCACTTGTTCGATGTCGGCAAAGACGAAATCGGCGACACGCTGCTGCTAGCCGTCCTTGTCGTCGCAATCACGTAGCATGGAGAGAAGTTCCCACCGTAACTTGTAACGTTCGGTTGCACTCGCCCCTACGCAGCGCTTTCCAGGCCATTCAACAACGACTGCGAGCTCGCGCACGCTTGTTGCAACACAACTAGGGTTGTGCCACCCTAACACAACTACAAAATGGCGCCGTGCTTGTGATGGCTTCGGTACGGTGGCTTCGGCTTTGGATCACTTTGGGGCCGCACAACACGTGAACAAGTTTCGGTTTTCTTTCCTCGCGTTAAAAAAAATGTTTTGCTCACTGATAATTTTGCTTCACGTACATAATGTTCGCGAATAAAACAGCCATGAATTTAAACATGAGTCTTGAGATACCCGCTACGTTCACTTTACAGAAGCAAAATTCGCTAGTCCGAGTCTGATTACGTTTGAAATATCTATTATAGGGCTTCGGAGCATGCTCGAAGTGTGATAAAGACGCGCCGTATTTGCGCTTAATTTGCTTAACTATCACGGTGCAGCTGCACTCTATGTAAGGTAGAACTATACAGATGCCCATGTTACAGTATAATCTAGTGCACATGAAGTTACCAGAACTGCATTTCAGGCACAAGTTCTTGCGTCTGTGTGCCGCTGTCACCAAATGCGGGCGTAAATATTCGGCGGAGATTTATCCACACATTTTCTTGGAAGGTCGTTCAGCGATGGATCATGGCGTGAAAAACCTATGAGGTTGGTTTTCCATAAAAATTTCACGTTTATTGTGATAGCGATTATATGGACACAGCCGGTGAAATTTATCTGTTGGCGTTGCCGTGAACTTAATTACGTATGAAGTCCAAGTGCGAAAAGATACTATCCCGCGCCGTTCACTGCGCACGTGAGAGCAAGTGTTCCAGGGTGAGGCCGAGATGGATAGTGGCTTGCTAGGCAAGCAATGTATATACATATATAGGAGGAAACCTGATAACACGCGCGAAAGCCGGGGCAAGGGAGGCGTTGGTTTAGCACGCGTCTCCTGTTGCCGTTGCTCTAAACCGGTATTGTGCCACGCTCGCTCTGATAAGAGGTAATCTCCGGTGGGTCCAAAGGCGGGGTGAGCCGAGGTAGCGTAATTTAAGGTTTCGGAGACGCGTTGGAGGAAAGAGGCAACGGAAGCGTTCGGCCCCCTCTGTTTGCGCTCTTCATCACGCCAGCGCTGTAACAGCAAGATTTCGCGGTCATTGAGTGAGATCTGTTGATGTTGGCACGTGCGCGAGTGACCCCATGCTTGCAAATGTAATTAGTAAACGAATGTTAACTGCAATTTATACAGCCGATGAAACTACCAACCTGGCTTCATGCAGTTGTCTAATACATTGCTATAGCTATCAAAGCTTCGTCTTTCGGGCGAAACTGCGACTTTTTGTTTTTATGTTTCTATAAGGGGGCTCAAAAGCAGTGTTGTGTACGCTGATGTTTCTTTCTGGTCGCGAAACGCAACGAACCGCGTTAGCCCAGTGGCTGTGGCATTGTGCTGCTGAACTCGAGGTCGCGGGTACAATTACAACCGCGGCTGCCGCATTCCAATGGGGGCAGAATGCCAAACCGCTCGTGCACCGTGAATTCCGGGCACGTAAAAGAGCTGATGAAAATTAATCTGCAGTTTCCCATTAACGTGTATCTCATAATAAGATCTTGGTTTTGGAAGATAAACCCTCAAAATTTAATTTTGCGTCACAGAACTACATTTACAATCACCACTGTTGGGTGCATCCACTGAACTTAACTTGTTACCTCGTTGATGTGCTCTGTTTAGTAGCCAATCCTTTTTTTTAACTTTACTAATGGTCAGAATCCAGTGTGACAAATCCAGGTATTCCTTAGCACAGGAATCCAGCTATCGCTTAAGCGTGCGAGCTGTGAACAGACATGGTCAAAGAAAATCAACATTGCAGAACATGGGACAAAAGAGTGAGCTACTGCATTACAACCAGGACATAAACCCTGAGGGTCTGCTTAACCAGAAGCAAGCATAAATTAAGCCAGAAAAAAATTATCTGGTATTTTTTCTGCATTTTAATCTTTCTCTCGTCAACTGCTGCACAGTCACAAAGGAGTCGCGATCTTTCACGACGACTCTTCGCAAGCCATTGGGAGTCAATTGACTCATACAAAAGGGTTGACCATTATTTTGTGACTCTACTCACGCAAAAAGGGGTCTCGGCGCAGAAAAAGAGAGTCACGTTGCTGTGACTCACTTTTGACCCTTTTTTTTCTTAGAGTGTGCGGAAGAATACGATGACGGTCGAACCATTGCTTACGATGATAATTTCGTCGCATACGCCCATTTTACGGCTGGCTTAAACAGCTTCGCCAAGGTCGATCCAAATGGTCGCCAAGCTTCGGGCGAAAAGCTGTTCAGAACAAATTGTCACCGACATCAGCAAGAGTGGTTTTTGGCGCAGCGATTGAAGCGCGACTATGTTTGGAGGGAACAAACAGTGCGCAAGAAAAAAAGCGTTTTTTAATTAAATTTAGACGCAATTCAATTCATCCAACTAAAGTTAACTCCCTAATCAATTTTATATACGCATGGCGAAAAAAAAACAACTCTATTTTACTTGATCATTATCACAAATACCTTTTTTCAGAACCCACCGTAAGAGCGCCTACCGATAGCGGCGGGCGTTGATGCCGCTATCACTTGCCATCCAATGCAGCTCTTGTAGTGGACAGAAAGGCACGATCGTAAAGTTCACGACCCCTCACATGTTGTGTTGCTTTGGTTGTCGAGGTTTGTCTGAATTTGGTGACGGGTGCAGTTTCACTGTTACTGAACCTGTTCAGTCAAAAGTAGAGAGTTGCGACCGCGAGATAATTTTCACCTTTAATTCTTTTCGTGGGACAGCGCTGGCCGACGGGCTTGGCGTCCACGAAAGGACGAGCACTCTACGCTCAAAGCGTTCGTCGGCCTCCAAACAAAGTATGTTTTGCGCAAGGGTGCGGCTTCGACACCCGTATGGCTGAAGTTTTTCTCCATGGCATTCCGCGCTGAAAGCTCAAAACGGCCATCACGTCGATTAGCGAGGCATTTGAATATACAGCTCTAATGGCAGGCCCCCGAAAAATGATTTCGCGCCTTTGAGAACAAAATGATGTCACTTCTGTTTTTAAGGGATATCGCGTCACATCATTTTTTCTTCCGCCGGAAGTTCCCTCCTCACACAGATCGCGCTAAGCCCCCTAAATTGCCGATAAGCCGCCATGTTTTGAACGTATGGACTTCTATGGAAGTTTCGCTACCAGGTGTATTTACCTTGTAACCAGCTTCACAGCGTGCATTGGAACCCAATAATAAAGCGAAACTTTACATGTCGAGGCGAAATGGTTATGGCATGGCGAATCTACTGTGTTAAAAAATCAAACATCATCAGCATTGGCTCGAGCGTCGTCGTCTTCATCCACAGCTGCCTGCGTTGCCGCTAAAAATTCCAGCGTAGAATTTTATTTCCATTTTGTGCTCGTAATGAGGAGGCCCCATTTACGGTGGTATGAGTCAGTGCATAAGGGGGTATGAGCCATACATTGTCTTACGTAACAGAGTTAATTTTGAAGCAATTTCATTTCGAAGAATTGCAAGCGGCAATGGCGGACGATTGCAGCTAACCACGCCGTCGAGCAAACTCGAGACATCGAACGCAAGTCACAACCGGCAGTGACGTCGTTCTCTCCGTCGCAGCCCAACGTGTGTATAACCTCATAATTGAGAAATACTTTAATGAACCATCGTGATTAACCCAGTATTACACACCGGGACCGCGGTTTGTGGTTCGTGGTTCATATCAAAAAACTGCCGCGCCGTAGCCATGGCAACCAGGAGGGTGGCGTGGCGCATCCACACGAGGTCTCCTCCGCGCCAGTTCCGTCCCTTCCCGACCTCCGCCTCTCTTCTCTACGCGGCGCGCTGAGCCAGGTGAAAAAAAGAACGTCACAGTTTCACCCGTAAGGCGAAGCAACAATTACGATAGCAAATTAGTAGAGTGAAGTAAGTGATACAGAGTAAGGATAGTAGTTTTATAAGCCGTGTAAACTTGGACATGCAGCAGCACCAGCAACGCGCAGAACTGTTGTCGACGCCATCGGCGTTTGGAACTGTTGTCGACGCCATCGGCCGGTGCCTCTGGGGGCCGGGCGGAGGTTTTCAAAAAGATCAGAACGGGACGCCCACCGAGCAGCATTGAAAGTCTTTACCACCTTCTCGCCCCGCAACGCTTTTATATAAATACGCATTTGGTGCCGCAGCTAAACGTGGCCTCCCCTCCCTCCCTCCCTCCCTTCCCACGACGGCCTTTCGCACGACGGAAGAAGCCGCGTTTGCTCTCCGCCATTTGTTCGCTGCCCGGGAAAGCGCGTGTCCCTCGCGCGCTTTCACTCGTATATACAGCATACAGCGCGCGGAGTCGATTTCATCACCGTTGGACTCCATACGAAACCTCACGGCGACGCCGACGGCAGAAATTTGCTTAGAGTGTCCATATAATTGCTCTCGCAATAAAAGGCGAAAGCTTCACTAGGCCACGCAAAGCTCTAGACACAGCCAAGCTGGCCATTTGGTATCGAGTTCGATACCAACGAGTTCGGCGTCACCAAGCAACACCGTTTTTGGCACTTTGGCAACCTTGCTTAGCCTGCCTGCGTTTGTGACATGCCGGGAACGCTGTCGCTCCTAGGCGCTGGCGTGTCCAGCGTTAGCCATGCGAAATGTCGCCAACGCGTTCGGCATCGCCAAGCAACAGCGTTCTTGGCACTGCGCCAACCTTGGTTAGCCTGCCTGCAGTTGTGGCATATACCAGGAACGCTCTCGTTCGTAGGCACCGACGCGTCCAGCACTATTCACACGAAATGTCGCAAAAGGGAAGGTACCTCCGAAAATGAATGCTCGAGAATACCTTCCTACATGCGTAGTTAAGTTAAGCCAAGTTAATACCTAGCAGTAGCAGAGAGTAAGACTTGGGGATCGACGGTTTCGTTGTGCCTAAGTTTTGCACGACTGAGTGCAAAGTCCCCAGATTTTTTTAGTAGCTGCATGGGCGTTGTAAAACACCCTTCATGATATGTATATGTTGAATCTTTAATGAACAGGCGCTATAAATGAAAAGAATTTAAAAAAATATATGGTTGGGGGACTTCGTGTCCTTTAATTAAATGATCATGCGGTCCGCAGACACGCTCAGATAATGCAGCGATCGCTACTTCAAATCAACTCGGCGTAATTGAAGCAATTTAAATAAATTTGTACTTACATAATCAATGCATTTCCATTAGATTGTAGATGTGGGGTGGCTTATAATGGCTTGATAACAAAGCTATGTTTGGAGGGCGCTTACCGAAACAGTGAGAGAAAGTGATATCAAAAAGCTAAGCCTAAACTGGAAAGTGTTAGGTGACGCTAGTTTTATCTATGCTGGGCAGTCTAATAAGCCTGCAGGATCCCGTCTATCGCAGAGCAAAAAAAGAAAAGACAAAAAGCGTGTGGCGACGGCTATGTGATGTGATGATCCGAGCGTGCTAAGCAGCACGCTCGGCTCATCATAAACATCAGCTGGTTCCAATACCACTCTCAACAACGGATACTACGCGACAACTAAAGACTTTCCTTATTTGGTTGGAGTCAATCTCTAAGTCTTTATCAATTTTCCCAACCAGACAGGTATTTCTGTCGAAATGTTTAGCTTCAAGTCTACGCGACAACTTCAATCGATTTCTCGCAGCATCACACTCCTGCGATGGAATTCACCGGCTTTCACCAACTCACGTTTGCACTCTGTAGACGGTAACTTGCGACTTCGCCTACCAACTGAACTCTCCCTTCGTGAAACAGCTTTACTGTGTCGCATGTGGTTGGGTGTCGCATTTACCAACACCTATTCGTTCCTGATAGGGATGGCCAACAGTGCGGCGAGCGATTTGTGCGGGTGCGACGAGACTCTCGAACACCATCTGTGTCACTGTCCATCTTTGGCAACCAACGACGTATTCTCCAAGCTAACTCAACCTGTTATATAACAGAACGCTCTCGGAAGAAAAGATTCTTGGGCCATGGCCTATGCATTCTTGCATGCAAAATGCCACAAAAGCCCTTCTGCAGTTCGTGAAGAGTACTGGATTGTATGAACTCTTGCGACAGCGGAGATTTTTCTGTGACTATCTCTGCGAATGACAACGGAATCTGTTTTTTTTTGTTTTCTCTCCCTATCTATTCTTCCCTTTTCCAACTCTCCAAGTGTAGGGTAGCCAACTGGGCACGTCATTGGTTAAGCTCCCTACCTTTCCCTCTTTGTTTCTCTCTCTCACTCCCTACACATTTATTATCGCAAGCGATTCTTCGTATTTGGGGCGCAAGTGCGACTTCCGCCCAAAGCACGTGTATGACAGGTGTATATCGTCAGCGGCGTATGAAGCTATAGAGTGCCTAGGCTGTCGGCTGCCATATATTGTGCTAAAATTATAGCCCGCGTTATTATTGTACTACTGAGAGTGTAATTGTAAAACACCCTTCATGATATGTATATGTTGAATGTTTATAGCACAGGCGCTATAAATTAAACGCCATAAAAAGATATACGGTTGCGTGATTTCGTGTCTTTTGATTAAATGATCGTGTGGTTCTCAGATACGTTCAGATAGTGCAGCTATCGCTACTTTAACTCGACTCGACGTAATTGAAGCAATTTAAATAAATGTGTACTAACATACTCAATGCATTTCCATTAGATTGTAGATGTGGGGTGGGTTATAATGGCTAGATAACAAAGCTATGTTTCGAGTGCGCTTGCCGAAACAGTGAGAGAAGGTGATATCAAAAACGTAAGCCTCAACTGGAAAGCGTTAGGTGACGCTAGTTTTATCTATGCTGGGCAGTCTAATAAGCCTGCAGGATCCCGTCTAACGCAGAGCAAAAAAAGAAACGACAAAAAGCGTGTGGCGACAAAAAAAGAAACGACAAAAAGCGTGTGGCGACGGCTATTGCACAAGGTGGAGTACTGGTGCACGCCAGTATTCGTACACGTGTTCGCTTCAGCCTTACGGCAAAACAACACTGATTAAGCGAAGAAAACACGGACGTCCACGTATATCAGATAGTTTCATGTCTCTGATACAGATATTCCCATCAGTGAAATCTCGGCCTCCAGCTAAGAACGATAATTTCTTCATTATGTCAATATTATTGTTTTTAACATTGTCGCAGTTTCGCCCGAAAGCAAAGCATCGATTGTGATAGCAAATTTGTAGACTGCTATACGAAGTAAGCAAGTAGTTTTATCAGCTGTATAAACTTGCAAAGATTCGCTTACTCAAAAAATTAACAAGCATGGTGTCACCGCGCGCAGGCAAACATAAACAAATCACACTTGATATCCGCGGACACTCGCTACCAAAACGCTGGCGTGAGGAAGCGCCGCAGCAGCAGCCAGCGAAGTGACCTTCGTGCTCTCTATCGTTTTAGCGCACACTGAGCGGCGAGAACACTACACGTACAAAGGTATGAGGCGTCAGCGCACCTGGAATTTTGCCCCAACGCAGATCGCTTTCAAGATAGGGCGCGCGCGGCCGCGGAATATGCAGTTGCTGCCGAGGTACAACGCCGTCCCCTCCCTCCTCCCCCACCGGTGTCTTGCGCGCGACGGGAGGCGGCACGCTTCTTCCCCGCTTTCCTCCCTCGCGGGCGCAAGATTGAACCACCGTTGTCTGCTGCCCGGCACGCTTTCACTCGCACACACAGCATACATCGCGCGGCACTGGCATACGTCGCGAGGCCTTGGACTTTATGCGGAACATCACGGTGACGCCGACGGCAAAAATGCGTCTGCAGTGTCCATATAATTGTTATCGCAATAAGCGGTGAATGGGCGCACACTTTAATCAATGTAACTTGAACATCGAAAGAGCAACCGAGCAAAAGACGAGAATACGCCTTTGCTGCAACCCATGATGAAGTACGCAATAACCTCACCCCACGCCGTGTGCGCGGTAAGAAATGTACGGTAATTAAGCACGCGTGTGAGTGATTAAGCAGAAATCAAACAATCGAAGAGTGACGGCAGCCAATATTGTTATTCAGTAAGAAATGTGACAAGCCGCTGATTTCAAATGATAAGCAAGTAAAGAAAGCAAAGCAAATGACAGTGACCATGATTTAGTTTAGTACCAGAAAGTATGGACGTATTGGAATAGACTTCTAACACCGTACGGGGCTCCCTGCGGCATGTATTCTCTCATCCCTGCGTTTGTACTGAAATGCGCTCCGAATGTGCTTAGATGTCCTCTGAAGCGTTGGCCTAAGTGGCGCGTCTACCAACCAGCGACTGCCAACGATATCCACCGAAACAGAGGATTGTTGAGCCGTACCGCGGGTGACGTATTAATTTCCGTGAACACTATGAAAAGGGTCCTTAATGGTCTTGGGCGCTGAATTTTAATAAAGTACCACTTAGTTTCCAGCCGAACTTCCTATATAAACAAAGTTATGAAATGTATTGCGTGGACAAATTTTGAATACTGCTGGGAGTTCAGATCTTGTGGTATGCTCAAGTGTGTCATTCCGTGAATGTTCACGACTATTATATCTTTAGTAGCTGCCTGGGTGTTGTAAGACACATTTCATGATATGCAAAATTATATTTTGAATATTTAATGCACAAGCTCTATAAATAAAAGAGCATATATGGTTTCGTGACTTGGTGCCATTGTAGTAAATGGTCATGTGGCTCGCTGATACGCACGAATAATGCAGCGATCGCTTCATCAATTCGGCTCCACGTACTTGAGATATTAAAAAATGTCGTAGATATTAAAAAAGTGTCGTAGATCAACGGCGTTGAATCTACTCAATGCAGTTCCATATGAGGGTGGAGGTTGGGAGGCTTATACTGGCAGGATGACCAACCTCTGTTTCGAGTGTGCGTTCCTAAATAGTGACAGGAAATATATATATTTTGTGAGCGTACGTTTCGAATATATATATATATATATATATATATATATATATATATATTCGAAACGTACGCTAAAAAAATAAAAAGCAATAATAACGGATAGCAGCCGTTGGTGTGGCGCAGACCATGCTCTCAGTGGACCTGCTTTCAGTGGATAGCACGTGCACGCCTGCACTCCCCCAGGTGCACGCCAGGATTCGCACAAGTGTTCGTTTCAGCCTTACGCGAAAACAACGGAAATTGATCGGAGAATGTAGAGATTTCCACCTGTATGAAATACGTCCATGGGTTTAAAACATATATTTCTCTCAGTTAAGACTTCGTCTTCAGCCCAGAACGATGTATATTTTATTATGGAAAAATCATTCTTTTTAAAAAAATAAGCTTTGATAGAAAGACGGCATGCTGTGTTCAGACAGCGTGAAACACCGTGAACACCATGTTAATTTAGTTGTTGTACCTCTGTTTAGAAGTTTATAAGGCAGATGAAACTACCATCCCTACTTCGTATAGCTGTCTACTAATTTAGTATCGCAATCGATGCTTCGCATTTCGGGCGGAAGTCGCTATAGTGTGACCGTAGGCATATATTGTGCTAAAATTGTAAGACGCGTTATTATTGTACTACTGATAGTGCGTAGCTATGCCAATCTATGCTTTTGTTAGGCGCTGCAAATATAAGATGTTGCAAATATGTTTTACGAGGACAAAGAGAGAGAGAGAGAGAAAGAAATAGAAGAAAGGAAAGGCAGGGAGGTTAACCAGACACACGTCCAATTTGCTACCTTACACTGGGGGATAGGGTATATATTTCAAAAGAGAGAGACAGGAAATAGCAAAAGCACAGTTTCGCGCACAGTTGAAGGTTCTCACCAAGTCTACAAACGGTTTCTAAGATCTGTCGACTTAAAGTACTTCAACAACGCTAGCTGTTCATGACAAGTGTAAATAATAATCTTTATTACATCCAATCATGTCGCGGTTAGAAATCCAGCCACATAAGCAAGATTGCTTGTGTGCGAGGCTGGGCAGTCTGCGGGTAGTACTGATATGTGTACACAAATGAAATAATGACACAATAGAAAAAAATAAAGAAATATTGGCAGAGAAACAAATATTTCCTCAACAGCAAAACATTGAGTGAGGGAAGAGCATGCACCAGGCAGGACTTTAAAAAAAGGCATTGACACTACAGATACTTTCACAATCAGGTTCGCACTAAAACAGGTTCGGGTAGATAACAAAATGAAAAAAAAAAACATGGCAGATAGTATAAATCTTCTGAATTGCTCCGTCCTTGTAAACATGTTTCAAAATCCTGAAGAAAAAGTTTAACAGATATGGGCATTACGCAGCCATGACCTTAAACATGATTTTATATGTATAACGTTATTGCCAATATCATTCTGATTCAACTTATTGAAATTAGCCGGCACGTAGAAAGCACGGGTCCTCTTGCCGTAGTTGGTGTACACACAAGGTATCAAATATTTTTTTTATATTTGACGTAAGCTGCGACATTTCACGTACAAGTTTTTGCAATTAGTAGAAGAACAACTCTTACACATAGCGTCAAACAGAACTTGTTGCTCGACAAACAACATGTCTGGCTTGTACATGCTCAGCAAGACATCTTCCCCATGATCCAGTCTGCCATACGAGAGGCTGTAGGCAATCTTTTAGGATGCGGTTAATTATCTTAAGTCTACTAGAAGAAAAAACGCCATAAATTGTTATTCCGTACCTTATGATAGATTCACCAAGTGCTTCGTAAACCATTTTCCGAACATTTGCATCCAAGAAAGATTTTAGGGCATACAAATGAGCGCGCACAGCACGTAAGTGCTTTGCGAGCTCGTCAATGTGGATATTCCATGACAACGTGTCATCGTAGTGTAGCCCCAGGTATTTTGTGTTTTTGCCAGAGTTACCGAAGGACATGAGCATACAAGGCAGTTACTAGTGTGAAGATAAACAGGGGAAATATCCGCGACTACTTTATATGGACTGTGAAAACATATCATATTAGTTTTTTATTTATTAATAAACATTTTGTTGACAATGAACCAATCAAGAAGTTTAGATACTGTAGTACTCTGTAGTACTCTAGCGGCTTCATTCAAAACTTGTTCGATACAGCCAAACCCGTGTCATCAGCGTATAAATAAATTTTTAACTTTTGTGGTAAGCAAGCAAGATCATTCGTGTAAATTTTAAACAAAAGTGGACCCAATAACGAAGCCTTGCGGCACCCCTGATTTAACACACAACAAAGAACTATAGAACTCCGCCACGCGTACTCATTGCTGTCTGCCTGTTAAATAATTTTCAAAGACGGGCCTCTGAAACCACATAGTTTTTGTTTTGATAGGAACCGTTCATGATCTAATGGGTCAAATGGTCTTTGTAAGTCAATGAAAAGAGTAAAAAAAAAAACAAGCAAGGTTCAGTTAGCATGGGAGAGATAACTGAGCCCGCAAGGTTCAGTTATCTCTCTCCCATGCTTTTTAACTTAGTCATGATTGGCCTTGCCGAGCAACTAAAACGAATCGACAATATCAACCATACCATCTACGCCGATGACATCACCATCTGGGCGTACCGAGGCAGTGATAGTCAAGTGGAGTCAGCCCTCCAAACGGCGATTGACACGGTTGAAGCCTATCTCCCAGGAACCGGACTATGCTGTTCGCCGGCTAAATCAGAGGTTCTTCTCTACAAGCCCATTCAGCGGAGACGCCCTCCCAAACACCAATCTGATCACCGACCCTGTGACTCTATCACCCTACGCCTTCAAGATGGCAGTCCTATACCACACGTCCCTAGTATCCGGGTCCTCGGTCTCACCATATCTGCCAACGGCTCCACTGCCTTGGCTCTCAACAAGATCTGTGCCCAATCTCAAAACATCCTACGCCTTCTTAAACGCATCTCCAACCGACGAGGGGGACTCGAAGAAGAAAGCCTTCTCCGCCTCATGCAGTCCCCTGTCATATGTCATATTACCTACGTTGCTGCGTACCTCGACTGGTACCGGGCTGAGCAAAACAAGCTCGACACCCTCATACGAGGGGTCTACAAGCAAGCACTTGGCCTCCCGCATTACACCAGTACTGAACTCTTCAACCAACTAGGAGTTCACAACACCCTTGCCGAACTCATTGAAGCACAACAACGCTCTCAGCTTCAACGGCTCACCCTTACTGAAACGGGACACTTTATTCTATCCACGCTTGGCTTAACTTACCATCAGCTGGCTCCCGGCAACGTTGACGGCATTTCTAGTGGAAAGCGGCCTGTTCTGCCGCCGACCGAACAACGCGAAGCATTCGCACTCGTTTGGCGAGCCTGCACTGAAAAAGAGACCCGATGCAACGCGCGAGGCTCATTCCTTCGATTGCCTTTCCCCCGGCGCGCCGGCTCCGGATGCTCCCGTCACGTGTTACGGGGGCGCGCCTCACGTGTTTCACCTGCGGTCTATTTTTAGCCTTTCCCGCCGGTTCCCTTCACTTGCGCGTGACGGGTTTCTTGCGGTCACACCTTCAACGGCAGCAAAACTTATGAGGGATTACAAGCCTCGCTGGAAAACATTATTGAAATATTCAGATGGCAGGATTCGAACACAGGACCTTTAGCAAAGAAGCCCGATATTGAAACCATTACACCACGGCAGCGTGCAACGACAAGCGACCCAAAGCGGCCTTATGAATTTATCGCGAACAAACTAGGTGCATTGAGACGCTGGCGCGTTTCGATTTGCCCAGCTCGACAAGCTGAACCGTTTGAATTAGTAGCGGTTGAACGCGTTCCCAGCGTCTTCTAATCTTCGAAAACTATATATTTCTCTGGAATTTAAGGCAATGAAGGCATATAACAAATTCACAAGAACGTCTAAATCCATAAACACGAAGATCAGACAAATCCATGTACTTCTGTGGCCTCGTGTAGGCAGTTAGCGTCAGATTAGCCTGTGGCGCCTCGTGGCCTACGGATTGCGGCTTCAACGTGCATCACCAGTGCATCGCCTACTGCTTCGCTTGCGATGGCACCACCTAAGACAACTGCTCTGCATAAAAGCTCAGAAACGCAACGACGTCGCTGGGCGAATCTCGCTTTGCTCCAGCGAGAGACAGGCCAGCGTGAAGCACACTGTCTTCGTGCGTTCCCGGCGCATGGTGCGAACTCTGCCACTGACATTCCTGCAGCTGAGCGCGTCGCAGATCGACTGGCTGCCGTAGCCACTACGGAGCCCCACCAGAATGCTCGCAGCTTAGCCAAAGCCACTTGTCAGCAGGACGGCGCTCGCCAACAGGACGCTGCGCGCTAAGCACACATGCAACATTGTAGCATAGAGGAGGCGCTGAAGAAGCAAATAAGCTCCAGCTTCTCTGAAGATGTTTCTCTTTCGTGTTCTACTGATTCCTGTGAAAGAGGTATCAACCATAATTTTTCATCGCTGCGCGCCGCAGTCACGCCTCATAGCACGTATCGCAAATCGACATCACGGCATGAAAGAAAACAACCTCATTCGTCTGGTAACCACCTACGCCCTTAGCAGGATCACCTACGTCGCCCCGTACCTTCACCTCAATGCGACTGACAAGCTCAAACTCAACACCATGATTAAGAGGGCCTATAAGCAAGCCCTACAGCTTCCAATTTCCACATCTAACGAGAAACTGGATGCCCTCGGCCTTCACAATACCATAGACGAGCTTATTGAAGCTCAGCGTATAAGCCAATATGAACGACTCGCCAACTCCACCACGGGCAGACACATTCTGCGTACCCTAGGCATAACCTACACCACCCAATTCGGACCAAAAGTACCCGTCCCTCCAAACATTCGCGCTCAGTTAGTTATATCGCCCATACCTCGTAATATGCACCCAGAACACAATCAAGAGCGACGTGCAGACAGAGCTAAACATCTACAAAAGCGCTACGACCACGCCGCAGATGTAGCCTACGTGGACACCGCGGAATATCCCCACCAGAACGCCATGGCGGTCGCCGTAGTCGCGGGCTCGCAGTACCGCCTCGCCGCGGCCGTATGAATACTCACCACTCAACCCGAAGAAGGAGAGGAAACGGCCATCGCCTTGGCTTATGCCTCTACCAATGCACAGTACATCATCAGCGATTCAAAAACGGTCATTCGCAACTACACAAGAGGACTAATAGCACCCCAAGCACAGAAAGTACTCTCCGACACTCCCGCCTCAAGGCAACGCCGCGTACAGATCATCTGGGCCCCTGGTCATTCGGGTCTGGCTGGAAACGAAGCCGCCCACGATGCCTCCCGAGCTCTCGCACACCAGGCGCATCATCCGTCTCCTGCATCTTCCGGTCCTGATGAGCCCTTAGTTCTGCACCGCGGACACGCGCGCGACCGCATGGTCACATTCAGAGAAATCCTCCTCCACTACTGCAGAGAGCGATTACGCTACCCACCAGCACACAAAACACTGAATAAATCTCAATCCACCACTTGGCGACTACTTCACACACGAACTTTCCCAAACCCCGTGCTATACCACCGAATTTACCCCGATGCATACTCCCCACTCTGCAAAGCCTGCGAGGCCCGCGCTGACTTCGATCACATCATCTGGGCATGTCCGAAAGCTACACCCACCAACACTCACCGCACTAACACTACACACATCATAACTACGGCCGAGCAGTGGGAGACTTTGCTGCTCAGCTTGGACCCAGAAGAGCAGCTCTGGGCCGTCCGGATGGCCGAAGACGCCGCCACAAAACAAGGGCTGGCCGCCGTCTGAGGAAAGGGAGGCCTGGGGGTTAGTCTCCCAACCCCCGCCGCCCCCAGACCCCATCATGGACAAAATAAAGTTTTATCTCTCTCTCTCTCTCTCTCATGCTCTTTCGCTCGCTGTGCTCCTTCGCTTGGTTACGATGGGGAAGCCGACGTTCGCCACAAGAACGGGCGCCTAAGAGCTGCGCTCCAAAGAAGGGCATACCCGTGGACACATTCCATAATGAAAATTTATTAGTAACACGTGGCCAGAAGTCAAGTAAAACGCATCAAACGAAGAGCTATAGAAAAAAAATTACACCATCTTCCCGTAGGGGAACCCTGAGTAGTATGCGAAGCAGCCATGGGGTCGACTCAAGTTTACATTAGTTTTCAGATCGGCCTGTCGCCGCTGCCGTTTTGTGACAGCGGCTCGAGCCCTCTTCTCCGCGGCGCTGTCCACGGCGCTGACACTGGTGTTGACGCTGGCGCTGTCCGTGGCACTCATCGCGGCTTTGCGGGAGGAGAATGAGAGGACAAAGTGAATGGTGAGGAGTGGGCGAAGCACCTGGGGATCATTCGGGCAAAACGCCGGAAGCTTTCTCCCAAAGCCGGAAGCTGGCTTCCGGAACCAGAAGCGGAACCGGAAGTGGAACCGGAAGTGGACGCCGCACGGCGGAGGGAGGGAGGCAGTGACATAGCCCCGAGCATAAGATGCTTCGCATCTAAAAAAGTTGTCGCAGTTTCACCTGAAAGGCGAAGCATCAATTGCGATAGCAAATTTGTAGAGAGCTATACGGAGTAATGATATTAGCTTTATCAGCTGTATAAACTTGGACATGCAGCAGCACCGGCAACGCGCAGAACTGTTGTCGACGCCGTCGGCGTTCTGTCCGCGTTCGCTCAAAATGCGTGCGGCGTTGGTGACTGTTGCCGGAGCCTCTGATATAAATAGGCACTTGGTGCCGCAGCTAAACGTCGCCTCCCTTCCCTCCCCCCCCCTCCCCCACGGCCTCTCGCGCGTCGGAAGAAGGCGCGTTTGCTCTACATATATGGTGATTGTAAAAGAGGAAAGAGACGCCTACTTCTGCAGCCCTTAAGCGACCACGGCGCAGAACGCGCGTTTGTTCTCCGCCGTGCGTTCATTCCCCGTAAAAGCGCGCGCCCCTCGCGCTCTTTCACTTGCACATACAGCGTTCGGCGCGCGGCGCCGGTTGGCGCTGAGCCGTGCTCCCTCAAGGGCTGCAGAAGATAGCGCCAACCTTTCCCTTTCCCTCAAGAACCACTTATCGCGGCGCCGATTTCATCCCCATTGACGTCATACGGAACCTCACGGCGACGGCGACGCCGACGGCAAAAATCTGCTTTTGAGTGTCCATATAATTGCTATCGCAATAAAAAAGTTGTCGCAGTTTCACCTGAAAGGCGAAGCATCAATTGCGATATCAAATTTGTAGAGGGCTATACGGAGTAATGAGAGTAGCTTTATCAGGTGTATAACCTTGGACATGCAGCAGCACCTGCAACAGGCAGAACTGTTGTCGACGCCGTCGGCGTTTTGCCCGCGTTCGCACAAAATGCGTACGGCGTTGGTGACTGTTGCCGGAGCCTCTGATATAAATAGGCACTTCCGCAGCTAAACGTCGCCTCCCTTCCCCCCCCCCCCCTCCCCGCCACGGCCTTTCCCGCGTCGGAAGAAGGCGCGTTTGTGGTGGTGATTGTATGGATTATATGGTAATTGTAAAGGAGGAAAGAGACGCCTACTTCGGCAGCCCTTAAGGGAGCACGGCGCAGAACGCGCGTTTTTTCTTCGCCGTGCGTTCACTACCCGTGAAAGCGCGCGTCCCTCGCGCCCTTTCACTCGCACATACAGCGTTCGGCACGCAGCGATGATTTCATCTCCACTGACGTCATACGGAACCTCACGGCAACGGCGACGGTGACGACGACGGCGACGCCGACGGCAGAAATCTGCTTTGGAGTGTCCATATAATTGCTATCGCAATAAAAGAAAGACGTAAGTAGTGTACGTCGGCTGTTGCATGAACTATGAACCGCAAAGCCGATGCATTTACACTGATGCATACTCCCCACTTAGCAAAGCGTGCGAGGCTGGCGCTAGCCTCGATCACATTATATGGGCATGCGCCCAAAGCCCCACCCACAAACCACAATAACACCACACGCATCATAACTACTGCTGATGAGTGGGAGACATAGCTCCTCAGCTTGGACCCAGAGCAGCAGCTCGGGGCCGTCCGGATGGCCGAAGACTGCGCCAGAAAGCAAGGACTGGCCGCCATCTGAGGAAGGGGTATTGGGGGTTAGTTTTCGAACCCCCGGACCCCATCAAGGAAACAATAAAGTTTTATCTCTCCATGAACTATCGATACACCACGGAAGCGCCACTGTTCCCGAGGGTCAGTGCCGCCGCGATTGGAATAGCGGCCCTTCGATAAAATATCGACAACGCCGTATGTGCTGTGTGCACTGTAAAACTATTTAAAATGTTGAAGAACCCTTTCGAACAAACGCGCACAATAGCCGAAAGCTACGGGTAGAGCTGTAGAAAGAACATAAAATTGTAACCACGTTGTAGCGCCCCTGATAATTCATTTGTCCCGCTTTTATCGACGGTGCCGTGTTTTGGTTTCGATTGTAAGTCGACACCCACACATCAGATTTTCAAATGAAAAAAAAAAAAAAAGAATAGGTTGATTTACAATCGCGTAAATACGGTATCTTGCGCATAGGAAGGGAGGCGTGTTTTCAATGAACGAGCAGCTAGGCGAGCCCTCGTTACTTCTGAGCCTGAAGATGTCTGAGCTCCAGAACGAGCACCTGCTCGAAGTCGTCGAGTGATTCAAAGAGCCGGTCGAGGCGGGGCGCCGCAGGGTCAGTACCATAGCCAGGTACCTGCAAAACGCTTTTACTGCAGATGTTCTAGCTGTAAATGTTTCGCAGTTATTTAGAGAAGCTATTACTTATATTGTGTAATCAGATGTGTCTGTACTTTTGGTTCGTAAGAACTTCACATTTGTATATATTGTAGCGGATAAAGTGGCGCGCTTTAAGAAGCACGAACTGACTTGCACGTGAGATCCAGTCTAGAGAGAAGGGTTGAACCAAGAAACTATGATAGAACGTCAGATTGTGCCGTTCGGCAGAGAGCATCGTGCCGGAACGCGCTGTTCGATATTACAGTATGGTATTTTTTATCTACTTTACTATGCTTTGGAGCCGCACCTATATCCGTGTAATCACAAATACTAGTGCTTGATAATTGCGAGAGTGTTCAGGTATTTGCACAGGAAACACATTGACTCACAGTGCAGGAAAAGAACTAGGAAGCTTACCAGCAAGTATGCCACAGGTAAAGTAAGCAACGTAGCAAGAAAGAAAGTCTAACTCAACGTCAGAGAGGCTGTACCATATCACGGGTGGCGGCAATGAAAAAGAGACTTGCTATAAGTAAGTATCTAAGAAGAAAAAAAAGCGATATCAAGAAAGAAGCTGTTTATGGTAACTCAAAGGGAAGCTCCTTAGTTTGCGAAGCGAGATCAGGATGCCATAGAACGCGTAGTTATAAAGCGAGGTACACTAAGGAAGAAGAAGCATGTACGTGCTGCTGTAAAGCTAAGGAAGCGATAGAACATGCTTTATGAAAATATGAATCTACCTACCCAGCTGTCGGTTTAAGTTCCTCTGGGTTCCTTGAAGCCCTTGGGTTGAGGATAGCAGGTCGAAAGTGAACAAGTCCGTAATAGAGATAAGTAACAGGCGATTGGAGGTTTGGTGGCCGAAAAGAAGGGAGACCACAAACAATGGAGGCGTACGAAGCAACGATAGCAATAGTGGTTCAGAAAGTTTGATGCTGGTGTAATGCAGAAGAGGAAGTAGAAGCGGTTCTGAGGGGGGGGGGCGGCGTCTGTCGTGGTGCGCGCCATCAGCGTTCGCGGACTTCCTCGATTGCGTCAGATGTTATTATCTAATAAATCTTCATATCACATTTGGTGGAGGTGCGGCAAACCCCGACCTAACCCTAGCACTTCGCTTTTCTACACCCTGGCTTTTCGCCATTCTTTCTGCTCTATGGTCGCGAAACCTCGTGTATAATGGACACACTGCTGCCAAACCGACCCCACGCTGCTCAATGCACGCCAGTGTCTGAAGCCGCCAAATACGGAAATACGCAGAGGACTGTAGGCAGCTCGCCCGTACCCTTAAGACCGCTGCCCAAGGCCACCAAAATCTGCGGCATGAAAGCAACGTGCCTGCACTACATTTTCCGATTGGTTCCCTTGTTTGGTTGTGGATTCCACCTCACAGCCCAGGCCTTTCAATCAAAGTTCTTGCACGCTATGATGGCCCCTACCGCGTCATCGACCGTACCTCGGCTGTCAACTACGTTGTCGAGCCTGTGACGCCATCACACGACCTGAGACATCGCGGGCGTGACACGGTCCATGTCAGCCGACTTAAGCCATACTGTGACCTGCCTACGCCGTAAGTCGTCAGGATGGCTCATCTTCTCTCCCGGGGCCATTGTAGTGAAGAAGAGGAAGGAGAAGTGCTCTTGGGGGCGTCTTTCGCTGTGCGCGTCTTTCGCTGTGCGCGCGCGATTTGGCGCTGAGCCGTGCTCCCTCAAGGGCTGCAGAAGATAGCGCCAACCTTTCCCTTTCCCTCAAGAACCACTTATCATCATCATCGCTGTGCGCGCCATCAGCGTTCATGGACTGCCTCGATTGCGTGAGACTTCATTGTCTAATAAATCATCATATCATGCTGGGAATTCATCGTGTGTGTATGTGTGTGTCCTTTTAAAGATAGGTAGGACGTTAGGAAAATAAGAGATTTGTCGCGCAACTCACGGCCCCATTTCAAAGGGAATGCTCATAGTATCTGTAGTAACCGGCCGCGACAGGCAGCAGCACAACGAGAAGCTAGCTGGTGGTGGAACAACATTTATTGAAGGCACCTCTGCTATATATATATTGCAGTGGTTAAAGGGTTTAGGAGAGGGAACGCCGCCGATAACTCGGCGCAGGAGCCGGAAGGTGGAAAGGGGTATATGAACGAGAGGTTGCAAAAAGCGTGCGCGCGCACAGCTGGCTTGGATGGTGCGCAGCAACGTCAACAGACAATATAACAATATCTAACCATCAATCCATCCGCGGCGGCACGGCAATGAGGAAGTAAATGCTTCGTGCGGACAGAATGGGTTCTAATTGCACTACGTACGAATTGACACGCTCCTTCTTAAGCTATAATGTGTTGCAGGCGTCCATCGTACTCGCTAGTAGTCAGCAACTCCGCCTAAAAGAAGGCTCGATATCATTACAGTGCACCCGCACTTGTGTGTGTGTGTGTATTACTCGTGTTTCGACACTTTATGACCTCACACAAAGCTTAACTGCATATAGAACCCAATGGATCTGCTGCATTTGTGTGAGATACTTTCACACATCCCTTACAACAATTTCTAGTAACTTCTAATAAATTTTCTTTAGACACATGTTACTAGAACCTACCAACGGTTTATTAAATTTTTTCATACTGTTTTTAAACTTGCTCAATACTTCATACCAACATCCTATCGACCATTGGCCACCGATATTCATTTGAAGTCTTTTTTACAAACTTTCTTTAAACGATGAATGAACATGCTCTCGACTTTAAAAGCAGGATTTACTGACCACCTTCATACTTTTTAGAAACATTCTTCCAACTTCCTGTTCCTTAACCTAGAAACATCCTACCAACTTTCTCTTCCTTGACCTAGAAACACCCTCCCAACTTTCTGTTCCTTGACCTAGATACTTTGTACCAACATACTATCGACTATTGGTCACCGATATTCATATGAATATTTTTCACAAACTTTCTTTAAACGATGAATGAACATGCTGTCGACTTTAAAAGCAGGATTTACTGACCACCTTCATACTTAGAAACATCCTACCAAGTTTCTCTTCCTCGACCTAGAAACATTCTACCAACTTTCTGGTGCCCACCCTAGAAACATTCTAGCAACTATTTTTGTGTTTCAAACATGCTTGCGGCATTTAACCAAATTTCTACGGCATATTTTGGAAATATGTTGGGGCTGTTCTGATGTAACCTTGAACAAAACACAAATCTTTAAAAAAGCTGACATTTATTTTTGACTTTCAGATACATTAAAACCCGCGAGCGAGCAAAGAGGACAGCGTGTTTTTTATTTCACTGGTCGTTGCATCAAAGTGTCTTGCTGTGTAGCCTAAGAGAAGAGAAAATGCAAAAATAGTTTAGCCTCATGTATTTGTCAGTGTATCTGAACGAGACAGCACACATGAGTCATCCACAAGATGTTAACTTCAAATGATCAACGAAAGCAAACATTTCAGTTGCCTGTGTTGTCACACCTACTTAGAATAGCGTTGACACGCCTTGGATCTAAAGCCTCCTTTTGGGCGGCGTCCTTGTGAGCGTTGGACCGCCACCCAAAAAGAGACTTATTTTCCAGCTCTTCTGCCGTGAACAACACTTTAAGCAGTCCCCGGGCAAACCTGGATCCTGAATTCTTCGCATCCCGTCGCAGTCGTGTCAGCGTAGCATCATCAAGGAGAACACCTTCACCAAGGTCCACCTGAAAACAGAAAGCAAACATTAGTTCTGGTTTTTATGCTTCCTAACTAAAACATTTGTTTTTTCATTGCTATAAAGAAGAGTAAAAAAAGGACACCGACTACTGAAAGAATGCAAGAAAAGATGCTTCGGCTCCTCTGACGGGAGCCTTAACCTAACCTTCGCCGGGCATACGGCTAACCAGTCATCACCGAGATGCGCCAGTACGTTTCAGTGACAAGCAGAGCTTCTGCATTCAAAAATCATCTTAACTTCAACCTGACCTGCAGGTCCCGAGGACTTCTTCCATGCTCGCTACGTCTCAGCAGGCCTGTGTGCTCAATCTTTGGTTTCAGTATGGTTGCCCAGGCGGATAAACTTCTTTTACAAGCCAGGATCGTAGACTGCAGACAGCCCGCGAGGAACCTAGAAAATGAAGCTTTGTTTGCGCGTCGTCGCCTTGAGCACCGGGTCCCAGACGAGTTCGCAAGCATTCAACTGCATGCTAATTTCAAGGCCAGGCTACAATCTCGTTGTACGCAGAAGACTCAAGAAAGAAAACTTGCTAGACTGTCGCCACCTGTTGATGCTTTGCACAGAAACGTTGCCGCGTCCACCGTGCACAACCACTCGTCGCATAAGCCTAACTTGGAAGAACTTGCTGCCCTGAGCCTGGGCGTGAACTTCAACCTCGGACCGCGGAAGGACGCAAAAAGGTTGGTCTGTGCTGTAGAAAATGCTATCAGCCAAATAGAGCCTTCAAAGCGGGAGGAGGCACGAACCCGCACTATAGGAATTCTCTCGCTGCTTCGCGCACACCCTTCCACCTCCCTGCTTTCAACGGAAGAAAAGAAGGCTATCAAAGACCTTCACTCAAACCAAAACCTCGTCATCCGCCTAGCTGACAAGGGCAACGCCACGGTGCTACTCAACAGGACTGACTACCGTGACAAGGTGTTGTCACTGCTTGCGGACGAGATGATGTACAGTCGTCTGAAGAAGGATCCTACGCTCAAGGTACAGAGGGAGCTCCAGAAGCTTCTTACGGATGTGTTTCGTTTTGTAGACCCAAGGCATAGAGGGTTGTACTTTTCTCTGCTGCGCACTAACGGTTCATCGCCGGCGCTCTACGGTTTGCCACAAATACATAAACCTAACGTCCCGGTGCGACCAATTGTTGACTTTACTTGCTCTCCGCTTCATAAACTGTCCAAATACCTTCATAAGGTTCTTCCAGTGAGTCAGTATGCAATAGAAATTTGATGGCTTCATTCAGCATTGCTGCATCGCGCGGATATCTAGCCTATCTCTGGCAATTCGGTTTCCGGCAGAAAATGTCCACAGAAGCAGCATTGATGAAGCAAAAGGACATTATAATTGATCGATTTGAAGCAAAACAATTAGTACTCGGGATATATGTAGACTTTTCGAAAGCGTTTGATCTCCTAAATCACGACCTACTAATACAAAAACTTCAACACTATGGAATAAGAGGAAATAGCGTAAGATTATTGGAGTCCTACCTGAAACACCGAAAACAGATGGTTGTTCCCAACCGTGCATTTCCCAGACTAGCACCCATCCGATACGGTGTACCACAAGGAAGCATTTTATGGCCTCTACTGTTCCTTCTTTACATTAACGATATTTTTTTTGCCCCAGTTGCAGTAAATATCATAGCATACGCCGATGACTTAACCATGTTAATTTCAGGTAAAACAGAACAAGATGTATTTAATAAAGGGAATTATTTTTTGGAATACTTGCGGCAATGGGCACTCAAAAACTGCTTGAAGATTAATACAAATAAAACTAAAGGCATTTTGTTTAGACCGAAAAACAGAATACACCACTGTAACTTTGATCTTGTTTTAGGGAATAGTAAAATTGAGATCGTACCAGCTGTAAAAAGCCTAGGTGTGGTTTTTACTGAATCACATAGTTGGGATGCGCATGTCGATAGCGTAAGGTTAAGAATAAACAGAATAAACGGTATAGTAAATCGCCATAGACACGTACTTCCTCAACAGGCAAAGATCATGATATATAATGCATATATAGTACCAATCATTTCCTACTGTTTTACGATATGGGGCAAAATGACGAAACAAAATGAACAAAAAATTCTAGTTGCTCAAAAACGAGCAATACGTCTAATCGCGAATGTACCATGGTACACACACACTAACTCGTACTTCACTGCTTTCCATATCCTCAAAGTCACCGAGTTGTATCCCTACATGTTACTGATTATGTACAAAACCGCAGTTCTGGGTAATAATGACCGACTCTTGTCCTTATTCAAACTAAACTGTCCCATGCCTGCTTGCAATACCCGAAATTCTGTCCAATGGTGCCAACCTTTTTGTCGCACTACATATCGCCAGCAGTCTCCATCATATGTCTTACCGAGGTATCTTAATATTCTCCATGCAAATAACATTTTTGTTCAAAAAATTTCAAAGGGCATGCTGATTACCGACCTTTATATGTTTGAAAATGTTTAGCAATTATTTCTCTGACCTGTCTTAGCTGATGAGTGTTGTACATATCATTTTTTATTCATTTATACAAATGGTTGTAATCTTGGCCTACTGTTACCAGTACGTTACAGTAGAAGTGTCTGTTAGATATGTGATTTATAGTTTATTTGGTTTGCTTGTGCTTTTTTTTTCTTTTTGACCGATGCAAGTACGTCAGTCTCAGTGTACTTTAAGTTGTAGTCTTAAACAATCGTTGGTGTTGCTGTTTATTCATTTTGTGCGTACAATGCATCTGTCTGAATGACGTGTGACCTACGGGCACAGGGCGTTTCTCAAGCTGCAAAAAAGCAGCTTTTTGCTCGGCTTCCGCTCTTTGTGTTCAACTGTACCACAAAGAGAAATAAACTTGTATTGTATTGTATTGTATCTACTTCACGCACAACTTGCAACAATTGCTCCTCCATTTCACTCTTTAGAAGTGTTGCAGGTTTTGACTAATTTATCTCACCTCAACAGCGGATTTCAGGCATTATCTAGGCTTTGCCACCATCTCATCTTTCGTCCTAATTAGTCATTTTTCATTTGAGGCACTCCCACTCTTTGATCCACACATTCATTAAAATCAGAACTGCTGCTCCTCGCTTCAGTCTGTTTGCTCATACGTCTTCTGTTCGCCCAACCATGCGCTTATGGAGCAGATCTCGCCTTGGTCTTTATAGTATCAACATCAGGGGCATTTCACCATGCTAGTGGCTTGGATGAGCATGAGGTCATAGGTGTATGCCAGATGGAGTGTCAGGCTGAAAGTATCTTACAGCCTTCAAAATGATGGTGTTGAACTTGGCTAGGTGATAATTCAGGCCTATACAAGTTTTCTGCAACAGCACATTGATCTGCACTGGTTAGTGCCAACAGCATTTCATTCGCATACCTGTGCACTTTCATGTGCAGCATCTACTTACAATCACGACATCACAAATGTTCTAGGCTCGTGCACATTAGCTAGTTCATATGGCACACTCAGGTGGTTGGCAATAGCCATACCTGCATGTGTGCGTGTGTGTACACAGTACTGCTACGGGCAGATTAGCCTTACAAGTTGTTGATTGGCATGTCATAGAGCACATGCCATTTTCAGACGAGAATGCCTACGTACAAAACAAGCCTGTGAGTTGGGTTGTTGAAGCCCAATTTGACAAGTGCTTCGGACACAATGGCTTTTGGCATAGGCCTTTAAATATTAAGGAAAACATTGAAACAAGACGGAACATCATGTTTATCTCTGCGTATATGAAATAAGCCATTTGTACCATATGGTTGTGAAACCATAGGGAACGCAAAGTGTGTGGCGATGCCACCGACTTTTATTGCTGTTAGCCACATGCACTGAGCTGTTGATCACTACAGAAGGGTTACAGTCTTACAAACAAAGGCTACGTGTATTTATACAGGAACTAAATTTAAGGGTACAATGTGGAAGAGTTTGTATTTTACTCAGTCAGTTTGAACTATGGCACGCAGGCAGCTAAAAAGCACCTTGCTTGACGCAAATGGCAACTCCTCCAAACTAAGAAACTCTTAGTTACAGGACCAATGCGTAAACCAATGTTACAAATTAAGCTCCTACTATCATGCATGCCGTAGCGGAGGGCTCTTAATTAATACAGTGATGTGATTGGCCGAGGAGATTTTGGAGCAGCTTTGGAGCAGGCAGTGGTCATAAGCAGATCGGACGGTCACCACAGATTTCTTTCCTGCATGCTTTGTATACGCGCTGCCACCGCTAGCACACGGAGATGCAATTCGGCCACCGCTCGCCCATTCCGTTTACTTTCTGGGACACCTGTACATCCACAGCTGCATTGGGAGTGATAGGAACTGGAGGTGCCTAATGAGACACTTTACATGCTCTCCAGTTTCTGTCCTAAAAACATGCCAGTGAGTGTGTCTGTCCTCTATGGAATTCCCCGAAGGAACAAAGGATTTCGAAGTACCATTTGATGAAAATTCACAAATTTCACTGGGATAACTGTTCACCTTCAAGCACATAAGCCTGTCAGTGTATCATGTAGTTCCTATAATATGTTCGGGAATGCAAGAAAATATATGCAGAAATGTGGAAAAAAGGAGAGGCAGTGTGAAGTGACGAAAACTAAGTGGTCTCACATATTCATGGCACGTGTGCTCACTGTGCTGTGAAGAAAGCTATGTGGTTTTGTGCAATTGTGGTGCGTGTCACCTGTTGCCGTTCAGTGCTGCTGGGTATGACAAACCAGCTGGTTCTCACTGGCTTACAAAAGAAAGTGCAGATACACATTGCGTGGTTTTTAGAAGTAAATGTGGTACCACCGTCAACATTACACATAACAGTCCAATGATGGGATCTCATAATTGCTACTGCAACTTTCTCAAGCATTAATTGCTTGAGATTTTTTTTTCGAAGTTGAAAAATACTGCTTAATAACCTCTAAAAAGAATGCAACCCGCTGCGATTTACACTACCAGATTCTTGGAAGCACTAAGAAATTCATGTTCAGATCTCAATGGTGTAAATACGAGCAGCAGATATTCAAAATACGACAATGTGCATGGTCTAGCGACTTGCTTTGGGAAAAACGACTGCGCGAAACTTCTGGGGTCCATAGGCCATATCGCGAGTAGCTCACGAAAGACTGACAGGTGGACATCAAGGCATGCATAACTACTCCAACAGACAATGTTGTCCTTGCAGCTTAACAACTGCCGTAGCTGCATTTCCAAGCTAAATCATACATAGACTGCATGTAATTTACACCGCAAACTACAAATAATTGTCCTTTCACAACAATGCCGACAGTTTTGGTGAAGAGTAACTAAATCGTTGAGGCAGCGCGGTCTAGAGGACAACTATTTCGTACCCTACTACCACCTGTTACAACTGGCAGCATGTGGCCGCCCTATGCAGACATCTGTCTCAGGCTAGAGGAGGTGCGTTCTCTCTCGAAAATATAATTCAAAGTAAGCCCAAGGCACAACTGTGCCGCAGGTGTAAATAAAAAAGACTTATGTCAATAAAGTGTTATTATTATTAGATGCAAACTTTACTCGAGATTTTAACTCTTTCACCATCGTGGCCACAACAAGGTATGCTCTAAAGTTAGCAGCAAAAGTGACGTGCTGCCTGCCACTACAGCGAAATGCACCCATGCGCACTTAAATAATTAAAAAAAATCGGGCCAATGTATGCGGCGACTGCGGAATTGGTGCCGTCTTGACACGTAGAGCACATGTCCTGCTCGCTTTAGCAGTTGACAGTACTTACCCACGGCCAAGGTTTTGGCTGGTGCCGCTGGCTTTGTTGCGTCCCACCTGATTTCAATGAAGTCGCTCTTGAGCCGTTTCAATGCGCCGCACGGGTCCCGCATAAGTTCCAGCCCTACGCTCGCGTCAATAACTGCATTTACAGGATAAACGTCCCACTATTCCTCGTCTTTCCATAAAACCAGAATGTGCTTTATGTTTAAGCTGTGGAACAGCGACTGCAACGGTAGCCATAGAATGCAGAACCAACTTTCTGTTGCAACTGACAAACACGCCCTGAAATTTAAAATGGCGCTTACAACACACACCAATCAGATTGGATTGGATCGGATTGAGTCTAACATGAACCACTTACGCTAAATATGGCTAAACCACCGCTACTAGAGCACTGCACGGGCTCGGGCTTACCCGAAAGCCCGGGCCCGGCCCGGCCCGTGGGCCGGGCCGGGCCGGGTAGAGGAGTTCTTTCACGGGCTCGGGCCGGGCTCGGGCATGGCGTGTGCTTTTTGACCCGGGCCCGGGCCGGGCTCGGGTTTTTTGACGCGGGCCCGGGCCGGGCTCGGGCTTTCGGCGAGTTATTCTCGGGCTTCTCAACTCTGAAAAACATGTATTTTTCGGTCTCGGGCCAGGTTCGGGCCGGTTTCGAGTCGGGCTCGGGCCGGGCTTGGGCTTAAGGTAAAGGGGTGGCGGGCCGGGCCGGGCGGGTAACGTAGATTATTTCCGGGCCCAGGCCGGGCTCGGGTCTCGCCATAAAAGTTTTGATCGGGCTCGGGCGGGCCGCCCAATGTAAAAACGGGCCTGGGCCGGGCCCGGGCCGCAGAAATCGGCCCGTGCAGTGCTCTAACCGCTACTGCATTTTTTGTTCTAATTGCGATACCATTCATAAAACAACGCTTAAAAGAACCATTAAATATAGATATACTAGTATATTGAGAATAAAACATAGGAAGCTGTCGGAATTAAAAATGATTTCTCAAATATTTATGGTTCAGCTTGGCGCTGGCTTGGCTAATACGCTAGGCGTCGCCGTATGGCAGGTTACAGCCACGGTGTAAAAAGGAAGGTGATCCGACGGCGAGGCGCGGCCACTTATGTGACTCTACGCACGCCGCTGCCGCAAGGGGCAGCACCTGTTCTGGGGGCCACTTTTCGCTCACTTTAGTGGCGCTTTTATGGGCACGCGTGGCAGAAGTGCTTTATTTCGATGAATATATGTCGTTCGCCTGCTTAAAACGACTCTACTTGGTTGGAGGAACGTCCCTTTATATTTCTGCCGACATTCCGATTGACTCCGACGCGGCGAGCAGCGGTAAGCGCAACGCACCGTCTGCTCGAGCAGACGACGCGTCTCTCTCGTGTTCGAAATGACGGTATTTTGACTGTAAGTGGCATGAAACCTTCTACCTGCTCAGGAATTGGCGTCTAAATTACGAAAAATTGCATATCTTTGAGTGTGGGTGTTTAAATGTTGACGGAGGTCGTAAATTATGTACTGTTGTGCCGCTTCTCCAAGGCCTCCTGAAAACGTGCTGCCCCTAGCGGCGGCGCTCACTTTTGGTCACACGAAGTGGCCGCTCTCTCGCCCCAGCGTGGGTGCGCCCTCAGGGCACCAATCTTCTTACACCGTGGTTACAGCCATGCCGTGCCAGGCCTACTATCGGTCAGCGGTGTTTGGTTGTGTATTGGCTTTTTTCACCTCCAGAAATGCCACACAGAAAAAGATATAAGAAATATCTCTATGACTGCGCTTGTGAGGTCCCAGTACGAACGAAATGCAGGAGGAAAGCTATGGACGATGAAAACGGTGCTGGCAGTGGTACGTCCGCGTCTGACAGCGACAAGGACTCGCGAAGTGCCCACGAACGGCGTTCAGAAAGTACGTGCTGCGATCGAAGTTCGTCGCTGCCAAGCAGCCCACTTGCTGATTCCAACTGTGACGATGAAAACTTCAGTGACATCGGCGAAAATGCTTTTGTGTGTTCGTACGACGGGAACATAAATGCTGCCGACACGCTCCGGTACGACTCCTCGTCGTCAGATGACGAAGAAAGCAAACAGGGAACTGAGGAAGCTGAACAGACGAGAAACGAGCTGGTTAGTATGTTATTATTTTGTTTACTTACAATATGGTCTTTCACAGTGCGGTATTTCGTCATATACGGAGAAGCTTCTATTTTTTAATATTAGGCAAATATAAAACACGTTGACCTTGATTCAACCATTTCAGATTCCACGTTCGTAGCGTGTACATTAAAGACAATTTTTGCAGGTATATCGATAATAAAAAGTTGCCCTTATCAACTTTTTAATTGCTGATCCTAGATCAGTAGTTACAGCCCTTTGTCGGTATAGTTCGCTGCACAATTACATTTTTAGAAAGGCTTGCGCACTCCACAGAGGTAACCATCCTGTGTTCGATTTCCTGCGTTGACGTTTTAACTTTTGTAAAGCTTTCATTTCACGAAACCTTTGCGAGTTCCCTTTCCAGCAGCAGTAATATGCTTTGCTGTGGATGACAAATTTTACCTAACTCTTGTAGAAGGTCTGTGTCAATATGGGGAGTCCATACAGCATTTGTGTAGTAACGTTTTGTTATTTTATTACCTCATCGTATGAGAAAAGTGCAACATGAACGTGGTTGGATCACAATTGCAGTGGGCATATATATATATGTTGCTTGACAGCTTCAGTAGACTGTTGACTCTTTGTACTGCTGTCAGCTATGTGCGGTTGGAACAGTGATAAGTGCAGCAACGTTTAAAGTGCTTATATTGAAAAACGAAGTTCTGCAAGCACTTTATGTTGCTCAAAGAAAAGTATGGTTCCAACTTGAACGATCCTCATAATTCTAGCTAAAACAATAACATAATTTTTAGTGGTTTAGTTGATCGTTATAGGCAATTTGCCATGACATACCAGCTGTCATGTTTAGATGCCCCTAGAGCATGGTAGACCTTCAGCATTATTTAGTGTCATTTATGTGCGAAGATGTGAAAGCTGTCAAAAATGTGCAATGGGGATCATGACATTGGATGCCTAGCAATCTGCTACACATTTGCCCAGTCATCACTATTGACAGTGTTGCCATTAATTTCACAATTATTGAAAAGCTAGCTTGTGATGTAAACTTGCTGCTCATGTACTTTCTCTTTGCCCAAGATGGTCCGTTGTACCCTGAATCAAAGCTTTCACGGGGTCAGTCTCTGTTGATGGTGATGGCCCACACACAGCCTGCGGCACCATTCACCAAAGGAAGCCACAGAAAGCCTCCTGAAGGTCATTGATGCCCATATGCCTGAAGGTGTTGCATTCCCCAAAACAAAGCACCTATTTTAACAAAATTTCTCGTCGGCACTTGAATGTCAACGCAGCAAACATATTTATTGCACTGACTGTGGTGAATACCTTGCACAACTGCCTTGTAAAAGTGTTAATGTAACGTGCCCTCAGTGTACATCAGTGCACAGCATCTCTGCGCTTTTAGACCTAGGTTATTTTTTTCTTACTCTCGACCTTGATGCCCAAGTCAAAGACTGTAGTCTTAAGCGGCAAGTTATTGCAGAATCGAAGAGGTGCATCCTATGATGTCAGAGACATCACTGAGGGCACGCGTCCTATAACACTGCCAATAACGAACAAGGATATCTCATTAACATGGAACACAGATGGTGTGCCATTGTTCCAGTCATCTAGACATAGTGTGTGGCCCCTGCTGTTGCAGGTCAATGAGCTGCCCTTTAAAGAAAGGGTAAACAAGCGTTTGCTTTTTGGCTTGTGGTTTGGAAACGGGAAGCCACACATGGACGCCTTTCTGAAGCCATTTGTAGGAACGTTGAACCGACTCTCCTCTGAGGGGGGCATCTCCTGGACAAGCAAGTCTGGTGTGACAGAAACATGTCGTGTTTATCCAGGCCCTTGCACTATTGACACTGTTGCGCGCTGCATGGTCATGATTATGACACAGTTTAATGGGTCTCATGGCTGTGTGTGGTGCGAGCAAAATGGTGAAGTTGTCCAAAGAGGACGAGGCCGTGCTCGCATTTATACAGTTCAAGAGCCTGAGCCAAAGCAGAGGACGCCAAAGAGCTTTGCTAGGCATGTTGATAAGGCGCACAGGAGCGGGAAACCGTCTTGTGGCATCAAAGGTGCAAACGTGCTGTTTTTCATGGCATTCATACAGTTTCCAAGCTCATTTGTTGTTGATTATATGCATGCTGTCTTCAATGGATTTGTTCGCGGCCTTTCTGTGGCTCAGCCACAAGAGGCAGAACGAGTTTAGCCTTGGATCGCACCTGCAAGAGATCAATGAGAGGTTGATACATCTGACTCCAGTGTGGGAGACAACAAGACTGCCGCGGTCACTCCTGGAAATGAAGTACTGGAAGGCATCTGAGTGGAGAGATTGGCTTCTTTTTTTTCTCTCCAGTGGAACTGATGGGTTTTTTACCCAGCAGATACTATAAGAACTGGATGAAGTTTGTTGCCATCATGCACTTTTGCTTGCAGTCATCCATTCCTATGGATAAAATCAGGAAAGTTAGGCGGCTCATGGTGCAGTTTCTGAAAGATTATGAAGAACTCTACGGCCAAGAGAGCATGACCTACAATGCTCACATCCTTGTCCATATGGTCAACCATGTTGATCAATGGAGGCCACTGTGGGGCTTCTCTGCCTTTTCTTTCGAGTCCATGAATGGGAGGCCGGTCAGTCTAGTAAATGGCACCAGGTATGCCCATATGCAGATTATTGAGAAGTTCACTTTATTAACAGCCCCTCAACAAGTTGTGCCTATGAGTAGCGGATGGAAGAGTGAGGACCTTCAATCTTTTGTCAAGTCCCTACTTAAGGGTTACAGCCTTAGACAGAGTTGTGTGCGAAAGAGTGCTGTGGCATTGTATGGAAAGGGAATCGCACAAGGAGGCGTCATGACCTACAAGAAGGCAACAATTGGTGCATTTACATACTGTGTGAACTCAATGGACAAGTCGCGAAGAAAGAATTCTTATGTTTTCACAAGTGCTGGTTTGTTTGGTCAGGTAATGAATATTATCTCAACTACTGATGTGAATTCTTGTTTTAAAGTGCATTTCAAAATCAAAAAGCTGCGTGTTGTGGACACTTTTCTTTCTTGTATAATTGGTTGCCAGTCTGTCCATTTCGTGACTGTTTGTGAAACTGATGAGCATGTTTTGGTTGATGCTTTGGAAGTGAAAAAGTGCATGTTTCTGTGTCACTCAGGTAAAATTATCTTGTCTGCTGTTAATGAAGAATATGTACTAGAATGTAATTGAATGTGGGAATGTGCTTGGAAGTGTTTTTTAATTTTAAACTGCTATGCACCTCTGTGCCTTTATCATCTGTCCTGACATGCTACTCCTAGGGAATTTGTTATGTTCATAATGGTGCAGAATTCTCTTTTTTTAACAGCGAAGCTGTTCTAGTGAACCGTAAAAGTGCTGCCTGCTGCCGCAAAACCTTGCCGAGCTATATGACGTCACTCCGTTTCTTAGAAACCACCCCGCGGAGCAGCGTGTGCTTCGCCTCCTCTCTTTGCCATGCACATGTTACCTTGACATGGGACATTAAGGAGAGGGAAGGATAGTGTGTGCGTGGCGTGCGCAATGCCCGGGAGAGGAAAAGAGAAGGAGATAGAGAGAGAATCAAATTGTAGCAGCACCAACGAGGCAACGCGTAGAGCTGCTGGCGACGCCACCCGCATTGCCATAAAAGGGGCTGCGCCTAGTCGTGTCAACTTTCGCTAGATATCGAGTGGCTAGCCTCCAAGGTGGTCGGCGTTGGAGGCTAGCCACTCAACCCAAAAATACTGTTGCCAAAAGCAACAGCATTTTTGGCACTATGCCAACCTTGGTTAGCCTGCGTGCGTTTGTGGCATGCCAGGAATGCTGTCGCTCGTAGGCGCCGATGCGTCCAGTGCTAATCACGCGAAAGGGAAGGTACCACTGAAAAATTACTGCTTGAGAATACCTTCCCTACATCCGTAGTTAAGTTAAACCAAGTTAAGACCTAGCAGCAACCAACTTAATACCTAGCAGTAGCAGCCAGTAAGACTTGAGGATGGACAGTTTCGCTGTGCCTAAGCTTTGCACGACCGAGTGCAAGCTTGCCCGTTTTTTTACTGTGGAATTAGCTTTCTTAGGATTATTTTACAAGACGTATTACAAGTCATCCGGAATGTGGCTCTACGGTGCACCACTTTAGCTTTCCTGTATCGCTTGATTGAAGCTTTAAAGTATCCAACAGTATCTTTAAAGAAATTTTCTTGCTTGTAATTGCTTCTCTAGATTTGTAGAATATTGTTTTTATCTTCAATGTATAAAGTGCCAGTTGGCTTGATGCTTTGTATGATGCATAACTGTACTTGTCTGTTCATGTGCAAGCTGCTGTATGACAATACTTTTTAAAATGGAATCTGACTGGAATATGTATATTGTTTATGATGCGGCTTTCAGCTTTGTGTAGGACAACTTCTATGCACTTTTGCTAGATACAGTGTTTGGGCAAAGCTTTTACCACACCATAGCTAGGTCGCTGCATCTTTGAAAGGTTTCAAGGATGATGGGAAGCATAGAAAATGACGGAAAACTACTGATTTGTTCAATATTGCAGGTGTTTTGTTTGGCAGACAAGAATTATATGGTGATCTTAATGGCTTTATTTGGCAGCTGGCAAATTTTATTGTTCTCAAAAGTGTTCCAGAGCCCCTTTATTTTGTAAATGATGGAGAGTGCCAGTGGTTTTCCTCTTGTGCAGTGTACAACGTGTGCTAAACTTCAGGCACGTACTGGTCCACTATCACATTTAAATAAATTGCTGTTCGCACTTTCTGCAAATTCGACCATTTATTCTGTGCTTGGTGTGGTAAAGTCCCTTGTTTTGTTTGGAGAAGTTTCTTATTTTTGTGTGCCTCGAATTGTGTGTTCTTATACAAGTATGTACAAATTGTAAATAATTGTACCTTTGTTTGTGTATTTGCATTACACATTAATTTTGTTGTCTGATGTTTGATTGAATGGTCAAGTGAATTAATAAACGAGTAGGTGTTGCAACACTGACTGCACAAAGCGTGTACTGTAGCGATGAATAAATGATACTGCTGGTACTGTTCAGTTCCTTCAGCAATATGTTTCTCGCACATTTGTGAGAAACATATTGGTGTTTCTATATATATACATATTGGTGTTTCTATACATATATTTTTGGTGATCAACACCAATTTTTCTCTGGGAGAAGAGGGCGGTTTGCTTTGGTCATGAGTCATCAAATCCCTTTCTTGTGTGACTGAATCATTTTTCACAACATGCAGGGCAGGATCAAGAACCTTTATTATTAGCTTCTAATATAGGCTAATGTTAGGTATATTAGCCTTTAATATGTCTCACAACAGACAAGAATTTAGCAGGGTGGTCATGGTCTTGCTGTAGCATAAGAAATCACCTGTAGATCAACCTGTGCATGTTATATGCAGATATATACGGATATCTTTTTACAAGTGACTGTTACCTTCAAGAATGTTGAATTGTTAACTTGTCCAATTATTTTTTCTACCTTTGGGGTATACAATGCATTGAATAGAGGCACTAAAATAAATATGCAACCATGAAAGATAGAAGGCGTGATAGAATAACTACAATCAAACAGCATCACACTGTAACTGGTAAGTAAGCTAGTACAAAACAAAAAAACTCAAGTAGCTGAATAGAGAAGCAGTTTTTGCATTTGCATCAAAAGAAAAAAATGCTGATGCATCTCGGAGTAAGTCGGTGAGCGACCTGCAAAAACAATTTAGGTATGTTTAGGTGACTAATCAGGCAGGAGCAGCGTTCTGGTCATATGGCATATTTTCCAACAAAACTGCATTTGCATGAGTATCGCGACAAAAAATGCGGTGAAATGAAAGGAGTGGATTTGGTCCAATATGCTTTGAACATATCTAGGAGTGTATAATTGCTAAGTACCTACTAATGGCCTCTCTTCGTTTAATGTGAGATCTGTTGTTTAATGTGGCATTAATTTAAAATGGCTTGTAATTGGACTCGGGGTGAAGAACAATTAAGTGGAAAGTATCTTCTTGGTGTCTGTTTAGTGTTAGTGATAAACTTCATGTACCTTTTGTTTTCTGATGTTCACATATGATGTTTTCTTGCGGTTATGTAGTCATTGTGAGCACTCGGTAGAAAAAAAATTTTAACGGCTGTAAGGCTCACTCTTATTGCCTGGGGGCAAATAATCGTCTATACCAAAGTAAGGGCAGGCAGCCAGCTTATGTTGCACCAGTTACTCTGCCCTGCTAATTCTGGTGAAAAATGCATTGGCCACTATAACAGTGGCTTTCTACGACATGTGAAGTTTAAGCTAGTCAACCCATGTATGCAGTGATGCACCTAACAGTCATGTATGCAGTTCCTGTTGGTTCACGGCATGTGCTTAGCATGAGTGCTAATGTGTAGCAGTGGGCTTGGTAACAAAAAGAGGATAGAAGCGTGAATTTTCCATTATCAATTTTTATTATTGGAGGGTAATGATTTTGGAGATATTGAGGATCTTTTCAGGCCTTAGGACCACTACATCGCAGACATTGAATATTGTATCGCAGAACATTTATTCAGTTTATTAAAATTGAGTTTTATTAGTAAAATTAGCACCACCTTGAATAACCTGCAACTAAGGCAAATTAATGATTATTTAGCTAATAACTGACATGCTAAATATTATAATTATTGTTGAGTTCATTAAAGATGAGTACTATAATTAGATCAATAACTAGTAATAAATTAGGACATGCACCAGTGCTAAAAACTATTAGTTAATTAGAGATCAACCATAATAATCGTTATTGGAATTGCCAACTAGCATGCTTTACTTAATCACCTCATTAGTTCGTGAAGTAAATATTATTTACCTTTTGCTTCACAGCAGCAACTATTGTCTCATCGCTTCTTTTTAAACTGCAGGAAGCAATTATCACTAAGAAGCTCTGGTATTTATACCAATTATTCTATTCCTCATCTTGCATGTTCTGCTTCTTTGTTTTACATATGAGTGAGTACGTCAAACAGAAGTAAGAAAATTCAGAGCCCTCGCAATATTTGAAGATGGAAGACCAGCGAAGCTGTACGTTGGTTAAGGTTAAATATAGTTTATTTGTTTAATTGTTGGTTATGTTGAATGGTTGAAAGGACACAACACAGAATTCGTTGGGTCCGCCGCGCGCCGTATGCTGCATGTGCGAGTGAAAGCGAGTTTAGGCGACTAGATTCACACCACCTTGCACCATCGGCCGCAGCACGTTGGGCCGCTGCGCATTCGGCTTCTCGTCGCTTTCGCATCGCCGGCGCTCCTTGAATTGGCGCGCTCTTCCTAGAGAGCGCATACCGAGTGGCAACTGATAACGTCGCTAGCTATACAGGGAAATGGCTATGCCAAGAGAGAATGAGACAAAGCTATTTGTTGGTAGACGATTACGTTTTATCACTGACGTTTATCGACACGCATCGTCATAGACGTACTAGCGGTTGCGCGTGAGCAATTACCATCGTTCTTCGCTCCGGCGCATTGTTTTTGTCTCTTTAATTGGGATGCCACGTGTGACAATTAAGTATAGTTAAAGGGCGCGTTACAGGTCCGCTGAGCCCACAGGGGTATATATGTGCCATTGAGCTTGGACCAGTTCTGAAGCTATCAGCAGGATAGGCCCAAGTACGGTTTTCTAATTGTTCTACGTCTACGCATCGTTTTGTCCGCAAACGTTATCCCCCAGAACGTAGCCATATATACAGCTTTGCTGTAAAACTGCCAACCAACTATCTTTAGACTTTCTTTACACAAAAGTAAATACAAGCTAACCAACGTTCTTTAAACAAACTTTCTTCTAACCAAAAAACAAAGAGCGCCTACCAACTTTCTTTAAACCTTCTTCAAGCAAACTTTCTTCAAACGAAAGTAAGAACCGAGCCTACCAACTATCCTTGAACTTTTTTTAAACAAGCTTTCTTCAAACGAAAGTAAGAACAAGCCTACCAGCTTTCTTTAAGTTTTCTTCAAATAAACTTTCTTTAAACGAAAGTAAAAACAGACCCTTCCAACTTTCTTCTAACACGTGTTAATAAAAAGTAAAATTACATAGGATGTTAATAAAGTTGATAGAAAGTTGGAAAAAGTTCCAAAGAAAGTTAACATGTATTTTTGTATGGGATATGTCTTTTGTATGGGATATGTCATTGTACGACCTCTTGCAAACAATATGTATCAATCTTAGCAAAGTTGCAATAGAGGTAGCGCTCAGAACATGGCGGTATATTTCAGCGAAATCATCACCACACATGCGGTGCTGATAACACACGTGCTAATGTTGAACCAGATTTATTTAAAGGGCGAGGTTGATGGTGAAGTAAAGATAGCGTCCAGAGGCTGCGCTAGCTACCATCTTCCTCCTCTTCTCTTTGCCCGGCTCATGCTGTAGCAATCCCCGGTTGCCAGACGAAGCCCGCTTGGCAAGTCCAAATCACTCGGAAAGCGTAGGGTGAAACCGCTTAAGACGACCAACCTGTACTAACTGGGTCCGGCTCAACCGACGACCAGATGACGTCAAGCGTGCCACGTACCACGTACGTCTAGTCACTCAGGCGATCTACAATGACGAATGGGCCCGTGTACTGGGGTAAAAACTTTCTGCATAAGCAACATTTACGTTGCAGGGTCCACAACCACACAAAGTCTCCTTTAGCGTACGAGACAGACTGGTGTCGGCTGTCATAGTGCTCTTTCGATCGGTGTTGCGAAGCCACAGTACGAAGCCAAGCAATACGCCGGGCTTCTTCGGCAAGACAAAGCGTCTTGGCAACAGAGTACTCGTTGTGAAAGTGAAACGGTAGTATATTGTCAATGCAGCTTAGCGGTATGACGTGCGCAAAGGAGATAAAAAGGACTGTAATCGGTCATCTCATGCTTTGCCGTACTATAAGCATAGGTGATGAAGGGGAGTACGTCATCCCAGTCTCTGTGATCGGAAGGTACGTACATGGCCAGCATGTTAGTTAGAGTTCTGTTCGTACGTTCTACAAGCCCATTTGTCTGAGGGTGATAAGGCGTTGAATAGCGGAATTGCGAACTGCAGAGACGAAGCAGTCCTTCTACGGAGTCCGCAACGAACTGACGACCGCGATCACCTCATAATGACGTGGGGGGGGGGGGGGGGGAAGGGCCCATGCCGTAGAATAATGATTCGAAGCAAAAACGTCCCAACGGACGCAGCTGTTGAAGATGGTACGGCCGCCGTTTTCGTGTAACGGGTCAGATGGTCGACACATACGATCACCCATTGATTGTCGTTAAATGATCGAGGAAATGGTCCCAGAAGATCGATACCCACTTGTTCAAATGGCAGGCGAGGCGGCGGCAGAGGTTGGAGAATACTTGGCTGAGCGGTCGGTGGGCGCTTGTAGCGTTGACATTGTTCGCAACTGGCGACGTAGTGCTTGACTGTGTCCCACATTCTGGGCCAGTAAAAACGCTCCTGTGTCCGGTTCAAATTTCAGATGAATCCTAGATGGACAGACGTCGCAGCGTCATGCATGGCTCTCAGTATGTCCGATCGCAGACTCTGCGGCACCGCCAGAAGGAAGCGTGCGCCTTTAGCCAAATAATTGGTCTTGTAAAGCAGGCCGTCACGGACACAAAATCGACCGGTGGCTCCAGGACGGATGCAGCTACAAATAGAGATTCCAAAATAATATCATTTTCCTGCTCTGCCTTGAAAGTCATCGAGTCTGAGAATATAGAAGAAATGAGAGCAAAACAGTCATCAAAACTGTCTTCGTCACAATCCGTCGTCGTCAGAGGAAGGCGGGAGAGACAGGCCCAAGTACTAACGTCTCCGTTTCCCTGAAACGACATTTCTTGGAATTCAGGATCAAGCTGGCTTGTTGGACACAATCCAGCACAATACTGAGATGGCCGTTATGCTCGCTCAATGTGCTGCCAAAAATCACCACATCATCAAGGTAGCACAAACAAATTTCCCATTTGGGTCCTCGGAGGGTAGTGTCTATAAATCGTTCGAATGTTGCTGGCGCAATACAAAGGCCGCACGGCATAACGGTTAAATTGATAGAGACCGTCTGGTGTCATGAAGGCCGTTGTCTACTTATCCTCAGGGTGTACGGGTATCTGCCAATTCCCTGATCGCAAATCCAGTGATTAAAACCAGGCAGCGGAATGTAGACAATCGATCACATCATCAATTCTGGGAAGCGGATACACATCCTTTTGGTGACCACGTTCAGTTTCGTTTAATCAACGCAGAACCGCCCCGATCCATCCTTCTTCTTGACTAAGATTACTGGTGCTGTCCACGGACTAGAGGACTTTTGAAGAACACTTTTCCGTAGCATGTCTTTCACCTGTTCAGCAATAACTGTCTTCTCTGTTGAAGAACCGCGGTAAGGCTTTTGCCGAATGGCGTGCGCAGATCCGGTGTCAATTCTGTGGCGCGCACGAGAACGCGGGAGTGATGCCTGCTTGTCATCTTGTGTGAAATCGAACACAGAAAGACGTGCCCACAAAACGTGTGCGAGAGCGTGGCGCTCATGTGAGGGCAGCGCCTTGTTGCTTATCCGTAGGATCTGCTCTTCAGAAGTACTTCAGTGGGGATCGCCAGTATGAGACTACTGAGACTGCTCCTCCTCGCTTAGAACTGTACTGGAGCTGTAAGTAATCTAGTCAAATTCAGCGAGCTTCATATCACGCGGGAGAACAGCAGGGGCACAAGAACAATTGAAAGCCCACAAATTTGAGGCGCAATTCACTTCTCTTTGCCACAGTTAGCGGAAGCACCACAATCCTAAAGAACGTCAATCCCGCGAATCACATCATGAGTGCACCGCGGTAGCACTAGAAATTCTGTTTTAAGATATTCTCCTCTGAAAAAAGCACTTGCAACACAATTACCAAGCGGAATAAGGCACTCTCTACTGACACCACAAAATATCACACTATCATTCCACGGGAACATAACTTTCCGACCCAGCCTCTCTTTGAAAGTCACACTCATGACGGAAACGGTAGCACCAGTATCCACTAATGCTGTTGCAGGTATACTATCAATTAACACACGCACTTTGTTCTTCACCATCATAATAGGCAGAGGAGTATTTCGGAGGAACGCAGACTGTTCGGCGACCTTACCTCCATTGGCCGCACCGTTTAGTTTCCCGACGGCAGTGGTGACGTGGCACGTGGCGGTGGTGACGGTGAACGGCCTTGGCGACGGGTTTGGGGCCGTCAGGCTGCGGTCTGAAGCTGGCGCGCCACTCATTCTACTACATGGACGAAAGGTATTCTGGGGTGGCGCGCCTGTGGTGTTTGCAGTACCAGGGTCGGTCGGCCAGCGGTCGTCATAACTGTCACATTCAAAATTAGGCCAAGCTGGTGGTGGGCCATATGTTGTCGTCTGTCGGCGCCGGCAACGAAAACGAGCAATGTGTACTGAGGCGCCACAGCTGTAACACAGACGATGCGCGACCGACGTTGTAAGCCTCGGGGTCAACCCTAGGATGCTCCGAATAATAAACGCGATCTTCCGCATACAGATTCCTAGTGGTAGCTCGACGAGTGCGTTGATCATGCGTCATGTCGTCGGGAAAGGAGCGTCGGTGCTGTCGCAGCTCATCGACTCGAGAGTCTGCAACGCCTGGCATGGCAGACAATGCGGACACAGCAGATGCATGTTCTTGAGGTTGGTTGAAAGCGCAACCAAGCTGTTCGACATCCGCCCCTTTGGCGTGTCGTTCAAGTTCTTCGCGGACAATTTGTTTTATAGTTTCCGCAAGGTCAAATGAAAACTGTAGTTGTCGTTATCGTCTACGCTTGCCACCGTTGTGACATTCGCTAACCTACCCAACTTTGGCGTGATACGGCGAAGCTTCAAGACCTCAAATATGCGGCAATGCTTGATGAGGTTGGCGACCGGGGCGAGACTCTCCTTTCCAAATAAATAATTGTAAACAACCTCGGATATGCCTTTGAGAAGGTGTCCAACTTTGTCCTCTTCGTACATTCGAGGATTGACCATTTTGGAAAGCTTCAGGATCGCCTCTAGTACATAGTACAGGTCACACCTGGGACTTGAACTCGCTGAATCAATGTCTGCTCCGCCCGCTTCCTTTTCATGGCGGAATCGCCAAAGCACTCTGTGAGGTTAGTAACGAAGCTGTCCCACGTTGTGAAGATATCTTCATGGTTCTCGAACCACACTAGCGCAGTGTCTGTGAGGAACAGAACGACATTGTCGAGCTGAGCAGTTGGGTTCCAGCCGTTGTACTTGCTCACACGCTTGTAGTGGGTGAGGAATTCCTCCACGTCCTCGCCGAATTTCCCTGAGAAAGGGCGGGGCTCCATCCAGGCGCCGGTTGTTCGCAATGGAGCAGCCAGAGAAGGCTGTTGGTCGCCGTGGTGAGACATCGAGATCTCAAGTGGTGTCGGAGGCAGTCGAGCGAGGCGTCGGCGTGGCACTTGCTGCAGCAGCTCCATCGTCATGGTCGAAGTACCCCGCACCTCCACCACAAAACTGTTACGGTTAATGGTGAACCGGCTTTATTTAAAGGACGAGGTTGATGGTGAAGTACAGATGGGGTCCAGAGGCTGCGCCAGCTAACGTCTTCCTCCTCTTCTCCTTGCCCGGCTGATGCCGTAGCAACTTGATTAAAATACTAGTGGTCACAAGTGTATAAGGTAACTTGGGGGCTATGTGTGTGGCGAATTTATTACCTAATGTCTGTCAGACTTAAGTGGCCCGTACCTTAAGCGGCCATATGCGCTCGATTGTGGGGCCACTTCACAGACGAGTTAAACAGTGCATACGGCAGGCATTACTAAATCCTGACTCGGAGAATACCACTGTCGTTGTAAAGAAAAGTGTAAAATCATTGTATTCTTCCGGTGCTAACATATGGGGCAGGAACTTGGAGGTTAACAAAGAAGCTCGAGTACAGCAGAAGGACTGCACAAACAGCGATGGAACGAAAATTGTTAGGCCTAACGTTAAGAAACAGGAGGAGATAAGAGAACAAACGGGAATAACCAATATTCTAGTTGACATTAAGAGGAAAAAGTGTAGCTGAGCAGGCCATGTAATGCGTAGGATGTATAACCAGTGGATCATTAGGGTCACGGAATGGATACCCAGAGAAGGGACGCGCAGTCGAGGACGGCAGAAAACTAGGTGGAGTGATGAAGTTAGAAAATTCGCAGGCGCAAGTTCCAATCAGCTAGCGCAAGACAGGGATAATTGGAGATCGCAGGGAGAGGCCTTCGTCCTGGAGTGGACATAAATTTAGGCTGATGATGATGACGTTGCACGCAGTATTTCATGCAATATCAGCCATTGTTCTTGAGCTCAGAATATGTTGGCTAAATTTATGCTGCTTATGCGAAAATATTTAAAATTATACGTAAATGACCATCCACGATGACCGTCGGCATGGTATTATACACATGCATACAAGTACACCATTCGAAGTCATCTACACACATTTTCACAGACATTCAGAAATTAACCCAAAAAAGATCATGTGTCAACTAGAAACTAACAAATACACCATTTCATCACGCGTTCGTTGGCGGTGTTGAAGCGACAGCGTGGCCTCTTTATCAAACTTTGTTTCGTGGCAATTTGCCTTTCCGTTCTCCCAAGTCAAAATCAACGTTCAAGCTTTGCACTCTGTGTTTAGTCGGAATGGCGAAATAACAATAGAACTGAAATACAACCATCCTATATTCCTCGGTTCGATGGCGTCTACTGTAATTGAAGCTTTCCAGTCGCTCGTTTTTTAACAGCTAAAGATATTTACTTGTAATGGAGCGAGAAATAAAATAATAGCAACACATTTTCAGATTAATCTCGCAGTTCCTGGCTGCTTCATAATACAGTGTCATGCACTGTGTCTGAATTGAATTATCTTAACGCATAGGAGAGTGCAATTGATTTTTCGACGTGTATATATTTTTTAAGTGCGGTACGTTGTGCGGACAAGAACGGTTCTACTTGTCACAAAAAATTTGGTTTTTTGTTTTTATCTGCTTCAGGCACAGCCATTTGTCATCAGGACTGAGTATCGTATAAAGTGATCGAAAGGGGAAGACATGCAGTGTTTTAATTTAAAATTCGGTGCCTTTCAGAAGGCAACCGTGAGTCAACTAGCGGGTTGAGTGAAGGTGGCCTTGATAAATGCACAAAACTTTTCAGACAAGGACATTGCGTGTAATCGCATTCCAACTACTTTTAGCTAGCTGTCTCCAGCCATTCGACGGCGTGCTGCTCCCCGTGGGCGCCGTAACGTATTTTTTTTAAATGATCGGCCAGAGCCAATGGAGCAGGCGTCTTTGCTGCTCGTACGCAAGTATTACCGGCTCGTACTTGAGGCTCGTTAACGCTGTTAGTGGTGTAGCCATGCTGTTATGATATCGACGCGCGTGATTGATTTATGCGTGGACAGAAGGTCACCAGAGACACGCAACGAAGCAATACCGACGAAGACATACCATCACGCTCCTTTGAGACGACATTGCCAGAGCAAGGGCAGCGTTGTGGCTTCTGCTGCTGGCATAAGCACTTTGCGCGCACAGATTAGCATTCCTGCAGATCAGCTGTGTACTACGTGCCCCATAGTTCAGCATAGACTGGTCTGAGCGGAAGGGACAGTGAAAGACAAGCTGAATTTACCCTAACGTTTCATTGGGCGCTTAGAAACAGTGACGGTTTCCAACCGTCTCATTTGATGCAACATTGAAATGCCACGTTTCTCGCCGCGCCAGCGTTGTGGCGTGGCTGGTGTATGTCAGGGCGCGAGGCCTGCTGCGCCGGAGCAGTTCTCTCGCGTTCTGCTTCGCTCCACGAGCTCGAGCACAACTAGAAATCTTGTTATTTTATTTAGTACTTCGTATTTGGGCGAAGGTGCCACTTAAACATTGCCCTGCGTCGTTCCCACCCACTAGAGTTTCCTAGGATAATGATGAAAAATAAGGGGTGACGATGGAGGCGAAACCGCTGCCGCTCCTTAAACTTGCTCTTGTCCTTTATTGCACGTGTTTGGACTTGGCCTTGTTAACTCGTAGGTACCTGATCTTGCCAGGTAAATATAGAATCCGTTTGATGACTGATGTGTTTCAATAACCACCTATAATGCTGTAACGTGCTGTGTTGCGAGTTCCCTGACTTCTAAGCTTGGTGCCCCGCACCTTGCGTCGTACAGATGCCGTTAACTGTTTCTTGTGTCTTTCATTGAGTTTGTTTGTGGAACCCGTGGACTGCACTCATGGCTTAGTGAAGACGAGCTGTGACTACTGTGCTAATATTTCGTGACGTGGACCACAAACCGAGCTCTGCAGGCAAGTAGGTCGGCGGACTTTTCTTTTAGCTTGGCGGGTTCCCTGTATCATTTACATCGTCCTACAGTGAAATGCGTGGTCGTCAAAATTTTTTGTAGTGCCGCATCCGATTTTATTGGCTGTCTTTTTCTCAAAAAGGTAATCGCCGACTTCTTGGCGCCTACATGGCAGTAGTCGCCAACCATGCAGTAAGCGACTACATATTCAAGGGAATTCGTGGTCTACTGTTCAGGTCCGTTCATTTTTTTATATAACTGTTGCTTCTGGCGTAAATACAGCATTCTGAGCTGCTTATCAACTGTAAAACCCAGGTGATGTTTGCGCACTATCGAGCACAGCTTGTACTTTTTAGCGTCTTGCGTATCTAGTGCCATATTTACAATGATATTCACACACGATACGCGAAATCATGCATGCATGCGACTGCTGCTCCCCGTGTACTTTTTCATAAATCCGCTGTTGTAGAAAGTGCGATTAGCCTGTACGTCCTAGCTGGCAAGTCTAAAGTAAATCGTCCGAGTTACGCCTTATTCGTTTCCTTTAAACACAAGCCAAACGCTTTGAATGAAACGAGACGGACAGTAATATTTTCTAACATCTACCGTTGTTCTTCGTTCTCTTACAGTGCTTAGTGAAACAGCCAATAAGCAGAACCCGTCTCTTGAAGGAAGATCCTCTGTTCTTAAGCAGAAACGACTTGCCAGCAGAGTTTCCTACAAATTTAAATTACCCCACAGTGGCCTAAGTACTAGAATAAGCTTTACCACAAACGGAATACGGCACATTCTTGCCGAATACGGGATGCTCTGCTTAGATTTGGAAGTTCTAATGCACCCAATCACTGCACGAAAAATTGACTTTACAAACATACTGGATATACGTGCTAGGAGTTGGGTGCGGCGTTTTTGCTGTATTCAAAACAAATTAGGCATACATTGTGTGTTCTAGTATATTTGTACATCCTTGAATGATCAGTTCGTTTACGCAAAATAAAACATAATTGAAAAAGCTCTTGTTACAAGCTTTTGTGTTCGGTAAGCGCAAGCTCGAGAAAACGTCACCAGGATCGACCGTCGAAAACTCGAGTCCATGGCACCCGTTACCCCTCATGACGGTATGCAAAGCAACAACCTGGCTACAATTTCGCTAATTCAGGCCGTGGTTCGCCAAGAGGTCGCGAATATGGGGATTTTACCCGCCTTTGATAATGGTAATGCTGCTACCAACCCGGTCTCCCCTGTCGTCACTGCTGCAAGACCGAACACGACCTTCAGACCAGGTTATCGAAATCCAGCCGATTGGCGCACACCTGATGACCGGCCCATCTGCTTCACATGCTCTAGCATTGGACACAACGCCCACCATTGCCGCAGCCGCTGGCCCACGTCCTACCGACCAAACCCTTACAATCGCCCGGACCGCGTACCATATGCTCCGTCGTTCCGTCCTGAGGCCTTAAGTGCTGAGCGTCCTCGTAGGCAAAACCGGATCAGCCGCTCATCATCGCCCCAGCACTGTCAGTCCCGCTAGCACCAACCTCACCGCTCTCGGTGCCCCTTTGACCGCCTCTCGGCAAACTAGCCAGTGCAGCCCCCGGAGGTGACGCTGCATTTACGACCCTGCATGAAAATCATCTGATTGTCCCTCATACCCGAGGCAACCTTCTTGAAGTTCTGGTTGATGGTTTGGCAGTTACCGCTCTTGTTGATACCGACGTAAAAATTTCTGTAATGAGCTCGAGCCTCCGGCGCCGCCTCCAAAAATTCCTGACGCCCGCGGCTTCACCTACCGTCCGAGTATATAGGATGTCAAAATGGGCTAATGAGAGCGGGTTTAAGCTAAATAAAACGTGGTGACCAGGACAGAGAGCCAATAAAGAAAAAAGAACGAAAGGTTCGTAGTGGTGCCCTACATGCACAGCATCGCACACAATCTCACGAAAATTGGCATGCACACTGGTGTAGATATCTTCTCTGCCCAAAACAAACTTTCAGAAATTTGTTCTATGGTTCATCCTGACGCAAGAAAGAAAGCAGGATGCTGAATAAATCATAGTGAGCAGTTTGTTAATTGCAAGGAGGGTGTTATTTACACTCTCCCCTTGGACTGCAGGAAAAGGTATATCGGCCAGTCGGGTAGGTGTGTGAATGACTGGCTTAGGGAACAAAAGAATCAGGTTGGTATGACTGTCGTTTCGGGTCACCTGTCATTACACTGTAGAAGTTGTGTTTGTGAACTGGTCTATGGGGAGTGTTCGGTGATTAAGAAAGAGAAGGACAAGCTGGCATGTGAAAAGATATAAGTGTATGAAATATATTGTGATAAAGACGATTGCGTAAGCACGCCTTCAGTGTCCCTCTTGAAAAAGGAAATTGCATGTCTGGATGTCGCTATGTAAAGGGCAGCGGCCAAAATGATGAATACTTTTTACAGCGTAAGCTGTTGTTGTGGGCCCATTCCAATAGCGTTTCGGTTCGCGATGGTGTCCGCTCCCTCCGCAGCCTCCGCCGCCGGCGGCGGTCGTAACCGCTATCGCTGGAAATGCGAAAAAATGTACCCGGTTCCCGCCGGGATTGAACCCGGGCCCGATCAAAACATTTATGGCGAGACCCGGGCCCGGCGCGGGCCCGAAAATAATCTACATTACCCGCCCGGCCCGGCCCGCCACCCCTTTACCTTAAGCCCGAGCCCGGCCCGAGCCCGGGTCGAAACCCGCCCGAATCCGGCCCGAGACCGAAAAATACATGTTTTTCAGAGTTGATAAGCCCGAGAATAACTCGCAGAAAGCCCGAGCCCGGCCCGGGCCCGCGTCAAAAAACCCGAGCCCGGCCCGGGCCCGGGTGAAAAAGCACACGCCGTGCCCGAGCCCGGCCCGAGCCCGTGAAAAAACTCCTCTACCCGGCCCGGCCCGCCCCACGGGCCGGGCCCGGGCTTTCGGGTAAGCCCGAGCCCGTGCATTGCTCTAACCCAAGCAGCGAGAGTCAGATACGCTACCACTGAGCCATGCAAGCATTTGCTAGCAGGCAGCTGATAAATGCCCTAAAACTCGCCCTAGCGCGCAATCAACGCGATCCGGAGCCTCCGCCAGCATGGTGGCGCCATATAGTTAAGGCACCTGCAAACGCAGCGTGCCCGACACGTAAGTTGCTGATAGCCGTTGCACACTGCTTGTAACTGGACCTGATTAACTCAAGCAGGCTAGGTGACTATTTGTCTTCAGCCCATTTTGACGATTCCAATAAACGATCATCATCATCATCATCATGAACAATAACAACGTACCATGCGACGGGTCAAGGGATGTTAGATGTGTGCCACGTATTCTGGATACCTCTGCGGTACAAGTTATGGCGTCTCCTCGCAAAGTACGAACCGCTGCTGAGGAAGCCAATTGTAGAGCTACGTGCGCGGCTACAACCAGGCATCGTCGGGCTCAGCAGACTGCTGTGCAGAGAGCATTACAAGGCGCAGCTCGCCATCGACGCCGGGTAGAAAGTTCATATCGTTCTCGTCAAAACGAGGCTAAGAGACTTCGCCGCAAAGACCCTGGTGTGCGTGGTGACCAAATTGCAGCTACTCTTAGCCGCTCCACCAGCTTACGCTGTGACTGTGCTGCGTGTGCCGCGCAGGCCTGTGACTTATGTTCTTTTAATCACTTTTTTTTAATGTTTGCCTTCGTCAGGATGTTTCAGCTTTTATATGTGTTGCTCCTTCTAATTAAGTATCAGTTGTAGTCTAGCGCTGTGTCCTGTTGTTTCTCGTCCTCGTCTGTGTTCGTTGTTACCCACTTAAGACATTTTCATCGCCGTTGGCATATTGCACTACTGTGCAGTAACCTGGGTTAAGCACAGCTGTACTATGATTGTCTTTGAGAAAAAGAACTGATTTTCTGGATGCCTTCTTCACTTACGATGTGCTGACACTAGGCTTCTAGCCTTATGCCAATTATTCCACCCATTACCTAAAATCGAACTAGAAGACATTTCTGACAGACGTAAAACAAACAGCTTTAATATTCTCCCCTGCAGCTGTTCTCAGTCAAACTCGCAGGCAGATCTGTCATGCACCTTTTCCTGATAGCTGCAGATTTCGATCGTAGCCTTGAGATTGTCCTCCTCCTAGTAAAAAGCTTCACGCTCCAAATGCAAACGAAGAAAGCGTTGACGGCCGCCATTAGATGCAGCAGTCCAGTGTAGTCCCCATGGGTATCTCGGAAGTATCCTGTAGAGGTAAAGGTGACATTAAAAGGATGCACGACACCGAAGAACAAATTTTGCCCGAACATGCTAGAAAATTTGAGAATCATGCCAAGCGACAACACAGGGTAAAGCTCCGGATTTACGACGTACATTCGAAATATTTTCAAGCGTAGTAAGCGTGAAAAGCGCTCCTCGGTGTCGTAAACTTGGTTTTGAGCACCACGTTACTCAAAATACGCGTTGTTTTCCTCCACCCAAGCGGCACGGGGTTCGAGAAAACCCACATTTGCTTTCTTTTACGCGTGATGCAAGATTCATGCGTGAGAACCGGAAAACTCGTGCTAAGGAAAACCCCGCGTCATCGATAGCGCTTCTCTTCATCACGCGTGTATATCTCCTGATACATATTCCCAAGGGAGCCGTGCGACGTGGCCGTTACTCGCTTTTGATTTGCTGCTGTGACTTGCGCTTCCTTTCATTTTATTGCGATAACAATTATATGGACACTTTCACCGGATTTCTGCCGTCGGCGTCACCGTCGCCGTCGTCCGTCGTCGTCGCCGTGAGGTTCCATATAGATAAAATCTTCGCCGCGTGCCGTATGCCCGAGCGGAAGCGTGCGGGGACGCAAGCTGTCACGGAGAGCGAACGCACTCAATCTTCCACGCGCAAGCAAGGAAGCGGGAAGCGAGCGCCGGAGGGAGCGGGGGGGGGGGGGGGGGGCGCATTTCTACTCTGCCAACAACCGCGCTCGTCGCTCGCTCGCACCGTCTCTTATCTCCACACGGCTCTGACCTTTATGCGCCGTGCATTCGCCGCTCAGTTTCCGTTGAAGCGATAGACCGCACGTACCTTCGCCCGCTGCGACGTATATGCGCTTACTGCCAGCGTTTTGACAGTAGTTGTCTGCAGTCATTCAGTGTGATCTATTCATGTTTGTTTGTGCGCGCTCACACCACAGTTAGTAATAGTCGGGCCACATTTTCCAACGCACGCTACACATGCAATGCTGCCCGGGTCGGCAGTGCAGCGCTACAGGTGTGTCCCTTCGCACGCGCTGCCCACGGGAAGCGCTTTTTATAAACACCACCGTTTCACACGCGCCTTCTCGTGGTCATCCAGTCTCTCTTCATGTCGGTCTACTTACGCCGCAGCACACCTGCTTACTTAATCAGCTCATGTTTACTACAATTCATATTGCTACCAAAGCCGCTCACCTTACTTCGTATGACATTGCTGTGTTGCTATCGCATTCATTGCTTCGTCCTTAGGGCGAAACTTTGACATTTTATTTTGTTTCTTCTTTTCATGCGAAGGCATTCAAGGGTGGCGCTCGCTTCGGTATATAATTTTGGTGGGAAAACAGGGTTAGAGCTGTTGGAGCTATTGTGCGTCGTGTCTGCCTGCCTTTCCAGTGTGTACTGCGCGGCGTGCTCGCTTTGGATGGTAAAAACTGGCGAAGGAACAACGTGATAAGTGATTTGACATCGATTGACCTGCGTGGTGTGCCGCACCGTAAGTGCAAGAAAACCGAGTGCGACTGCCCGGAGTTCTCGCGCGACATTTCGCCGCTCACTAGGAACTCCCGTATTCCGGCCGGATGGTATTCTTTTACTGTGGGCGCTCGTCTACAATTCGCGGTCGCTTGGAATATCTAGGTAAGCCAATTATTTCCCACTAACTACGCCACGCGGTACGCTATTACACAAGCGCGTCCTACCGACGCGCTTGTGTAATGAAATCGGCTACTTTTGTAGACGATTTCATTCTTCACGATGCCATCCTGCTCCACGGTGCTCCTCGTCAGTTAATCACGGACTGCGGCCGCTGCTTCCTGTCTAAAGTAGTCGACAACATTCTTCGTTTCTGCTCGACCAATAACAAATTCACCACTGCGTACCATCCACAGAAAAATGGTCTTACCGAACGCCTCAACCGTACTCTCACAGATATGCTTGCAAGGTACGTGTCGGCGGACCACCGAGACTGGGACATAAACTTGCCTTTTTGAGACCTTCACCTACAACTCTTCTCATGTCGATACAGCTGGCTATTCACCTTTTTATCTACTGTTCGGCTACAGCCCACCATTCCCTATGGACACCACACTCCATCCTCACGCAGACACATCCTCTGCCTATGCACGTGATGCTCTTGCCTGTGCTGATATCGCCCGCCAGGTCGCCCGGGATCGCTTATCGGCTTCACAGGTCAATCAAAAACGTCTCTACGACCGCCGACACCGGGAGGTGAACTTCCCTCCAGAATCGCTCGTATTGCTGTGGTTCCCATCACGTCACGTTGGCCTATGCGAAAAACTCCTCTAACGTTGTGCTGGCCCTTACCGTGTCATACGCAAAGTCACTAATGTGACCTATGAGATCGCCCCGCTAAATCCTTAGTCAGCCTCTGCAAAAACACGAGTGACATAGTCCATGTCTTGCGCCTTAAATTGTAGCACTCTCAGGCTGAGCCCTAATTGCACCGGGACGGTGCTTCAGCTGTCGGCGAGTAATGTCATGAGCGTCGATCCTATGGTCGGTGCTTGGACAACGACGACGGTGTGAATATCGGGTGTGCACGCGCTCGCTTTACCATTGCTGCAGCGTTGTGCGCCTTCCCTTGTAAATATATCCAATGTATATAGAATCTCCCCGTAACAATATTATTTATGTTTTATATCTATTGAGCAACCAGGTACATCCTGCAGTTCTTCGACTAACGCACTATATGATTACGCGCACTTCAGAGGCGGTACCCCATAGAGAAATAAATTCAACAAGAGGGGACACTCGCCAAAAAACTGGCAACAGGAAACATGTCACCATACGTCACGCTATAGTATTTATGCCGAACATTAGGTGCCGTGAGCATCGAACAAAAGAAAGTGAAATTAAGTTAACAGACATTGATTTATTTTTTTAAACTCTTTGGCACGAAAACTAAAACGTTTTGCGTATAAATGAACTTAAACTTTGCGACTAAGTTTTCTTGCCTTACCTAGTGACAGGCCAATGACTCGCCAGATGCATGCGTCATCCGCCACGCACTCCCCCGAAGCCAGCGAGGACGGCTGCGCGCGTGTGCATGTGAGCGCTCGCGCGCGGCGACCCGTCTGTCCCCCCCCCCCCCTTTTTTTTTTTGTTTTACAATAACCTAGCTTATTGGACTCTCAGCGTATTCTTGCGTTCCTTCTGCACTGAGACAAGACACCACTGCACTATTGAACTACGGGAAGGTGAGAAATCTTGTTTCACAGTCTACGACGCAATTAGGCTTACCGCACGCGACCGAGACTTAAGAAGCAGTTAGCGAAAAACAGCTCGGCCATCCTGGCCCAGTTAATTTGAGTTAATGAATAGTGTTGAGACACGTTTCCGACGCTTCCTAGGGGATTATTGTAACTTATTTCGTTTTTTGAGGCACACTGGCCGCACAGGGCGCCGTGTCGCAGTTAGCGAGAACTAACTCGGCCGTGGTGCGTAGTCTAGTGCATCTTCCTAGGAGAAGTTTGTGCCGATTTCTCTGACGCAAGACATTACTGAAAAGTGTTTCGTTACTTTCTGGTATTTCTGGTAGTCGGGTATTTTCTACGCCATGTATGTAAAAGCGAATTGCTCTTGTTTGTAATGCCGCCCATTCACCGCTTTCGCACGTTTCGCCTCTACACACAGTATTCCTATGTCTAAATACCAAATGACACATGCTTCTAACATGCTGTTACGTGCTTGTTAATGTAACATGCTGGTAATTTACTTTTTTTCAGCTGGTGCCATCCAGTGGAGCTTCATACGGGAACTACTGCTTACCTAGGGTCACAACGCTGGATGAACGCACAAAGCACGGAACGAGCTTTTATATAGAGCAAAATAAATATTTGCACATTTCACAAAAGGTCTTGCGTCTACTTTGTGAAATTGCACGTGGCACAGATTCCATGGGACATGACGAGATCGTTCGCACTCATTTTTACCAAATAATAAACAGATTCCGCCCGAAGAGCAAGAAAAAAAAATCCGGGGGGGGGGGTGGAGGGGGGGGCGCAGACGGCGTGCTAGCTTGCGTTCAAAATGCGCGCACCCAGAATCGAAACCGGAAGTGATTTATGCTGACCGCTTGGCGCGCTGCAGTCAATTCGGCCGCTGGGCTTTATGGGAGTGTCCGCTCTTGTTGAATTCCTTTCTCTATGGGCACCCTCTCGTTTATTGGCCGCGTCATCCCCTTCTTCCACCTCCAGCTTGGGAGCAGCCCATTTAGTGACGTAAGCGGCGCCATTTGACAAAAAGAAGCTGTTTCAGCGCATACAGATTGTGATTGGGTATGTTTCTGGTGAAGCAACATCCACAAGAGCCATTTATCTGTCGCTTCGAAATATTGCTGCTTACGGGATAGAGCACCCTTTCGCGACAAAACATAAAAAAAACATCATGCTGGCGCAGATATCAATATATACTGCGTCTTTGTAAACTGAAGATAATTTGCTCTAGCAATAATTTAGCCCTTTTGTAGGCTGCGCGCCCTCTGAAAGCTGAGCGCTCGTTGCAGGTGTCATGCAAACTTAACTAAGTCACTAGAACGGCATTGCTGTATTACCATTATCCCGGTTTAGAATGTAACCATTAATTTTATTCGAATCTAACCCATCGTTGTGATGCACCGTTCACGACCCGTCTATCTGGGTGATAACGCTGACGGAGTGCCGCTGCAACCACTTAAGATGAGCTACAAAGAAAAAAAAAAGGGATGGGGGGGGGGGGGGGGGTTAACAGCGGTTGACATCGAGGAAAAAACAAGGCCTTCCGGGGCGCTATAGTTTACCATGTGGTTCCATGTTTTTTATGTTTCATGTTTCTTATTCGGTAAGACACAGAGGTTTCTCCAAAGGACCCCGTCTTCCTTTCTTTGATGTCAACCACCCTAACTTCCCCGACGCTACCCTACACTGCTATAGTGCTATCTTACTCTCAATAGAGCCCTTTACTTAAACTCTTCTTTACTTTAGTTTCCTTCTTTTTATACCTGCACTCTCTCAGTAATCGGACCAGATTTTTTTAGCAACGACTCGCTTCTGGTACCCGATTTAGGCGCGCTCAATTTGAACAAGCACACATCAGTTTAATTTATACCTTTTTTTTCGCTAGGCACGCATTAATTCTGCTCCGTACATATCTCTACGCTAACTTATATCGTCTTTGTTGTTCCAAGCTTCATTTTAACGCATTTTTTCTACGTGCGCTGGAACGCTTCAAGTTGTCCTATTTGTGAGAGGAAAGTGGTTCGATACTCAGATGCTGCGAACCCCAAATCGATCTGGAGAAAGCAGACCTTGTCCTGCAAAATAATTTCAATCGAAGCATCACGCTGTTTCAGCCATGCTTTCCGTGTACCGACCTATTTTAAATGTTTAAAATTTAATGCAGCTTACCGATCAGAAGAGGCCGGATGAGAAGAGATGCACCAGCGCAGAATGACAGCCCACCCATCATCATTGGCAGAGTGCTGATGCCGAAGTCCCTGACCATGGCGGGTGCCTGCAAACACATCCTCGACCCGCCTGCGGAGCCCAATAAAGCAGCGGCGGCGATCAATGGTGACAGTGTGCCAGCCCACACAAGCCACTCAAAGGCCAGTCCTTGCAATGCAAAGCCCAGCAGCATCACCGATTCCAGCGACAACGTCCGTGAATCGATGGCTAGTCCAACCACGGCTCTGAACGCAACGTCGGTAACGGAAAAAGCCTGCAGGACATACACTGAGTTCGAGGGATCCATGCCCTTGTCTCTGGCTAGGTCGGCTGGTATTATGCAAAATATGTTTGTTGTAAAGATAACAGTTGCAAAAGAGAGTCCGTGAATTAGAAATGTGAATGATAGGAACTGCCTCGCCGTAGAGCCACACTCTAAACGTCCTAAAAACTTCTTCCTTTCAAGCTCCTTCGCCGACTTTTTGCTTTGCAACTGAAAAGCAGTTGACTCTTTCTGCTGAGATTTGAAAGATGCCGTTGCCGAATGAACACAGCTTGAACACTGATCCTGTAGGCCAGAATTGTCCTGATGAAGTTTTGCTGTATTGGCGTCTTCGTCAGTTTGATGAATCAACACGCACATGGCATTTGTTTGGTCATTTACGGCTTCGTATTTTCCCTTTTGTGGCTCCCTTTTTGGCTTCGTAAGCCAAACAGGGCTCCTGAGGATGATGACAGACGGAATCGCATGTAGCATAACTGCACCGTAAAGGAGAAACGCTCCCCGGACACCGTATGTTGTTCGAAAGAACTCGACGAGAGGGGGAATGACGATAGTGTTGAGTCCACACGCCGTGTACACTAGGCTGCACGCTGTAGCCCTTCTCTTCTCAAAATGCTGGGCCAACAGGACATTCGCGGCGACGTACAAGCCGCATAGAGCACATCCTGCGATCAGATAAGTGACAATAAATGACAAGAGAAACATGGAATTGCTGAAATACAATTACCACCTACTGAATTGGAAATTTGAACGTTTGCCAGGAATGCTTGCCACCCCTCGCTGTAACCAGGTGAACTCAGTCAAAAGAAGTCAATGTGAAAAGATTCAAGTTTGTCAATTTACGTAAACGTAAGGATTACGCAATTTGATCAATTCCGGTGGTTAACTGAACAAGTTTTTTGCGCGAATGATTCAAGCCGCATAATCATTACAAAAAAGGTTAGGGCATTAGGACACCTTAAATGCTTTATGCGTTACATCACTGAACTGATATCATAAGAAGCCAACAAACAATGACACCAAGGACAACATAGGGGAAATTACTTGTCATTTACCTATTTAATTAAAGAAATGATAAATAAATGGAAATGAAAACGGATGAAAAAACAACTGTCCGCAGGTGGGGAACGAACCCACATCTTCGCATTATGCGTGCGATGCTCTCACCATTGAGCTACCGCGGAGCCGTTTTCCCATCCAGTTTCTTTCATTTCTTCCACTGTTTTCATTTCTGTTAATTTATCATTTCTTTAATTCAATTAGTAAAGTACAAGTAATTTCTCCTGTATTGTCCTTGGTGTCATTGTTTGTTGGCTTCTTATGATATGATTACTAAAAATCGGGCCCCTCGGTTCCCTTCTCGTTCATCACTGAACTGAGGCTTTCATGTTTATGTTCCGTTCCGGTTTCTTTCCTGAGGATTGTTTTTCCGGTGACCGCTTTTCATCCACTAACCTCTGTCATCGCCCGCTGCAAGACGCGTGTTTATCGGAATTTGCTCGAATGTTGTAGCTCGTTGTTTTGTTGTCTATATTGTCGCCGAACAAGTGTAATCAGATTGCATGCGCTACGCGCATAATGTTGCATACTCTAGAATGCACGCGAGCACCGGTAATTACGCTACCTTCTACGGTGCGTAATCAGACTTTCGAGAATCACTGACTGTACTCGCCGCTATCGTTGTTCTTAGAGTGTACTCTTTTTCTTTGCACAGGTTCACCAAATAAAGACTTAAATTAGTGATCCACCCTTACTACAACGTGTTATCGATCTGGTGGCAGCGCTTCAGCGTTTCAAGCTGGACACCCTTACAAAGCCATGAACCGAGCCCTAACAGCGAGGACGACGTCAACGGCGCCCCAGACCAAAGAGCTATAGCTTCAGGCTGGAAACCTTGCCCCCGCATAACGGACCGCCGGATCACAGACCCCCGATAAAAAAGGAAGGTCAAGGCCAAATCAGCAGCCACAATGACAGCCTCAATGTTCCCCTCAACGATCGTTCTGCAACAGCCTATGGAGCCACATATCTTCCGTGGCGCTTCGTCAGACGAACCTCAACCTGGCTCAAGATGTTCGAAAGGGTCCCTGCCTTGAACAATTGGAGCTGTGAGCCCCAGTGACGCCACGTATTCTTCACCCTGTAAGACGCCTCCGAGCACATCGTTCGGGAATCGGGAGTCCTCACTAATAACGTGGGATCACTTTTGTAGCTTTTTCCTGAGGACCTTCACACGCGTCACCAAAAGAGAATGGGCCATAATTCTGCTAGAAGTCCAAGTGCAGCTGCCTAGAGAACATTGCAGTCTGAACGGAAGAAATGACCCACCTTTTGCGCCGCGCCGACCAGGAGAAGCCCGAGGAAAATAAAGTCCGGTCTTCGCGTGGGTTTTCAAGCAAGTGCTCTTCGCCAGATTGATATATATATATATATATATATATATATATATGAGCAGCAGAACACCGCGCTTATCTTGGGTTTATTTACCAAGTATGTGGTCGACGGGTTACTCGACTCTATGCATGCTGCCATCCTCTCTGCTCAGCCTCTGGAAACGTCACCCTATGTTTTCCCTCGAAAGGCAGCCGAACTGCAGCAGAGCACTCGCCGTCGTATTGCTGTGGATATGCCGGAGGCTGGACCTTCACCGACCGCCACTACACGGCGCGGCTGCTTCTCTTGTGGTCGTATTGGCAACAATGCCAAGGATTGCCCTCAGTCGACTAAAACCCGGATCCATTATCAGGCCTGTCAATCCCCCATGTTACCGGCCTTTGTGGAAGGGATAGGCGACCTGCTGGCGCTTGTGGATACCGGTGCTGCGAGGACGGCGCTACGCCAACTCCATGCTCCTGACACCATCCGCCCATGGCCGCAACCCCCGCTCTATGGACTCGGAGGCAGCGCTATGCCAGTGGGCATGCTCGACATTCATGTCCGGACATCAGCCGGGACAAAATTTGTCCCAGCAGTTCCTGTTTTCGAGGACCTCCCTGCCGACTTGATTCTGGGGACGGACTTCTTGCTGTCCGACGACATTCGCATCACCATCGACCACGGTTGTGTTGAGCTCTGCCCTTCTACAACCCTGGCCCAAGACACCACGGCCACTTCTACGCCAGTCCCGACACCGACAGGTGAGCCTGCAAATTTGCCTACCTTGCTCTCGGTACTCGCTCGCCACGCTTTATTGTTGGCCAAAAGCACGGCCGACAACCCAGGCACTAATTTGTTGGTGCATCGTATACGTACGGGGGACCACTTGCCGATATGTGTGCCACTGAGGTGGTATGCGGAACGGGAGCGCACCGTGATCGCGGAACACGTGCGTGAAATGCTCGACGCGGGCATCATTCGGCCCTCTTCAAGCCCGTGGTCAGCGCCTGTCATGCTTGTACGGAAAAGGAATGGCTGTTTAAGATTTTGTGTAGATTACAGGCAGCTCAACAAGTGTACGACGCCCGACGCGTACCCACTACCTCGAATTGATGACGCTATTGATACGGTCCGTCATTCCAAGTTCTTTTCATCGCTTGATTTACGCGCGAGATACTGGCAGATCGACGTCGCATAAGAAGATAAGTGCAAGACTGCCTTTCGGACTCCTTCAGGCTTGTACGGGTTTAACCGCATGCCGTTTGGGTTGCGCACGGCTCCTAGTAACTTTCAGCTCCTAGTACCTTTCAACTGTGTGCTAGGGCCTCTTAAGAACAAGCTCCTGTCGTATACCTGGACGACATCTTGGTCGTTGGCGCAACGGAAGAACAACATCTGCCCAATTTGGACGAAGTACAACACAGACTCTATGAGGCGGGGTTTCGGTTGAACCGCGACAAGTGCCAGTTTGGTCTCTCCAAGATCTTATACCTGGGCCATACTATCTCTCAAAACGGCATACAGCCGCTCCAAGAGCGCATTGCTGCTTTGGCGAAATATCCTACGTCAACTTGCCTCAAACAAGTTCAGTCGTTTGTGGGTATGGCTTCATATTTGCGCAGATTTATTCCCACTTCGCATCGACTGCCGCTAGGAAGCTTGCTTTGAATGGGCGCCCCACAAGAAATCGTTTTTCTAACTTTGAAGCAGCAGTTAACTCACTGCCTCGTACTAAATCACTTCAATGACGACTGGACTACGGAGGTACACACAGATGCCAGCCAGATGGGCTTTGGAGCAGTACTAGCACAACGTGACCCTGATGGTATCGAACGTATTGTCGCATATGTGAGCCGCAAACTTTCAGATACAGAGCACAATTACCACTCCAATTAGCTTGAATGTCTAGCGGTGGTATGGAGTGTGGATGATAAATTTTGGCACTATCTTTTTGGCCGCAAGTTCACAGTCGTGACCGATAATGCTGCATTAACATGGATGTTCTCAAAGCAGCAGCTGAAGCATAAGTTTGCCCGATGGATTATCACGCTGCAAGAATATGATTTTGACGTGCGCCACCGTGCTGGGGGGTTAAACAACATCGCCGATGCCCTCTCACGGAACCCCCTTGACCGCGTGTCCCAAAACGAGGAGACTCGCATTTTCTTCTCACAACAAGGCTTCTCCAAAGCCCAACAGGAGGATAAAGACTTAGCTTCCATCATTGCCTCAATCGCTGCTACGGGAAAGAATTCCACGTATGTATTAAGCGATGACACGCTGTATCGGCGGCAGTGGCACAAGGATCACTCAGAAGAACGGCACCTCCTAGTGATCCCCAGTTGTTTTATATCTGAAATATTACGAGCCATTCATGACACTCCGAAAGGAGGGCACATCGTCCAGCGAGCCACGCTCCGGAAAATACAAGAACGCTTCTGGTGGCCGAAGATGGAAAGCAATGTCCGCTCCTACGTCGCCAGTTGTGAAGTGTGTCAGCAATATAAGCGACTGCCAGGATGCCAGCCTGGATTACTGACACCTATTTTTCCTACTGTTGGCATCGACTACATCGGACCTCTACCGATCACTACGCCGTGGACTATTTGTCGAAGTACGTCGAAGTGGCCGCTGTGTCATCTATCGCGTCCGGCCAACTAATCGATTTCTTGAAGCTACGATTTGAATGAAGACATGGCCTGCCAAAAAAATTTATATCAGACCGTGCCACGACATTCCGCAGTCGCGAACTAAGAAATTACCTTAGTACGGCAGGAGTGCAGCACCATTACACGTCCGCATTTCATCCCCAGGCAAATGGCCTTACGGAGCGAACTAACCAAAGCATCCAGGCACGACTCGCTCCGTATACGACAATAGGGAAAAAAGGAGACGCCGACTGGGACGTTCACCTTCAGTCAGCGGCTTACGCCGTTAACACAGCGCAACAGACGTCTACCGGGACAACGCCATATGAAACCGTCTACGGGAAGGTGCCCCAGCTGAAAGCGGTCCTTAGTCTAGGCACTCCAGTTACCATCGCCAGCTCCGCCGGCCGAGCGTCCGCCTTTAAAAAGATTAGAACAGCAGTGATGAGAAGGGCTTCACAAGCGCAAGAAACGCAGAAACGACACTATGACCGCTGACATCGACCTGCTCCGGTGTATAACGTCGGTGACGAGGTGTGGGTAGAAAGGGGAGTCAGCACACCAGGCCAGAAGTTACTACCGAGGTTTGACGGGTCCTTCAAGATTACTGAACGCACAGGAGAGAACACCTGGCGCGTGAGCACCGCAATTCCAGGTGCTAGCCTCGATAGGCGTAAAAGAAATAACTTCACCATGCACGTGTCACGCCTCAAGAAAAGGTTTCGGCGCTTGAACTGAACTGCCAATTTTAAAATGAACTGTCGATCTTTTTTTTAGGTCCGCAGCGTGGCCGAGTGTGAAGACAAAGATGCGCACTGGGGCTGGAGCGCTCGGACTGCGAGCGAGGAAGAGGAGGCACAGAAGTAAACGGAGCGTTCTGCTGGCGGAAGGCCGATTGTCTGTCTGCTTCTCTTCATTACAATGTATATATATATATATATATATATATATATATATACACATATATATATATATATAGATATGAAACCAAGGAACGCTGACCGCAAGCTAGGCCGAAACTCAATCCCTTGGCACCAACCACTTGCGGTGCCACCTTCACAGCGGTCCTTCGGGAGTAGTTTCAAGGATGTCCTCTTCGACGCAGCTTTAAGTGGCCTTAATTACTGACATCATCCAAGATGAGACCCAGCATTTCATAGGAATCTCTATACGGCAGTAGCCTCAGGCAGGCGCGATGAGCTACGCCGCTCCCACTGACTATCATGTTCCTCTTCCGCGCCAAGGCCTCACGGCGCCACAACTCCATCGCCAGACAACGCCGCCAGCCCGCCCTCCTGTCCCACGCGTGAGCAGGATTAGCTCAGCACTCTTCAGCACTACAAGGGCTCCTTCTCGTCGCCATCAAAGATTTTCGAAGCATGTGTTGCAAGCATGGCACAATAACTGAATAATGCGCTAGCCAACTCATTCAAGAGGCCATACCAAGTTTCGTTGCGAGACTGAGAAGTCATCAAGCAACAAGTTGAAATGATGCGCGACGAAATCACCCAGTCATCCCAGAGTCCGTGGGCGTCATCCGTAGATTTAGTGGAGAAGGATATGGCGCTCTGCGTACAGACGTCGATTATGGCGGCCAGAATAAAATCGCAAAGAAGGGTCTGTATCCCATGACGGACAACCCATTGGACCGGCTCTGTAACGCTAAGCATTTTTCGTCGATGTATCTCAAGATCGGCACTGAGAAATAAAAGTTCACGAGAGGCATCGTGATGAAACCGCATTCATCACACCAGATGGCCTCTTTATGTTCCAGGTCAAGCCATGTGGGCTCGGCACCGCATATGTAACGTTCCAGCGCGTGATTGGCATGGCGTTCCCAGGAATGGAGTGGCAGACCTGTCTTGACTACTTGGATGACCTTTTCGTCTTCGCCGGGAATTTCAACGATGACCTTAGGTCGCTTGGGACCGTACTAGAGGCCGTCAAGTCAGCCGGACTCACCCTGAAGCTGGAAAAGTACTGATTCGCGTCCGAAGAGCACCTGTTCCTGGACCACGTCATCAGCAAATCTGAAGCCCTTCCTGATCAGTAGGAGAGATCTGCCATCGCTAAATTTCCGTACCCGGCCAACTAGAAAGTAGTATGCAAATTTCTTGGTCTGTGCACCTAAGACTTTTGCCGCATCGCGTAGTCACTGACTCATCCTTCGAAATCAGAGATCGAATTGAAGTGGGAAGTGCCATATGCAGCAGCATTTCAAGAGCTCAAACAACGTCTGTATTCAGCACTACTACTTGCAAACTTTGACGAAGATTTGGATTCTTAATTCCAGACCAACGCAAGTAGCCTAGGCCTCACCGCCACGCCCGTTAAGAGAGAAGACGGTCTTGAAAGGATCAGTTTACCCTAGCCGGTTGCTATTAAAATGAATGGCAACCATTGGGCTACTGTCGATGTAGCAATTTGAGATTAGTTGAAACTAGGCCAATTTTTGAAATATGCCTAGTTTTAAATGTTGTCCATTGAGTTACTGTGGCGTATAGCGGCGAGGTTTAACATATTTCCGAAAGGGAAATATCCAACATTTCCAGGTATGACTCTGTTTTTGTTTTGGTCATATCGAGAAACGCTACAGAAAAGCAACGAAGTTTTGAATAAATAAAATTATCTCTTAGAGTGAGGCATATCAGTAAGCATTGCACTGATTGTACGCCAGATAAAGTTTGGAAGCATAAAAGCCCCGAATAGGTACAATAGGCAAGCCGTTGTCGAAAACAGGTATTCTACGGCACCGTCCGCGAACTCGTAATGTATACCGTGAACAACACCGAAAGAAATAGCGATGAAGAGAAGATCTTCAGCCAGGTAACACAAGCCGGCCCCAATTCCTGCCAGTGAAGAGCACGTTAGCAGGACCGCCCGACACGAAAAACGCTCGCACAGGTCACCGGCTATGGGGCCTGCATAAAAAATAAACAGTACATTTTAGATTCACACAAATTAAATTTAATTACAAAGGATTCATGTAAACTGCCTCATACCGTTTCCATTTCTCCAGCAAGTCCGCATGCATGAAAACAATGTAGTCCATCGGCACGCGTACGTTACGCTCTGCTGCCATACGGGACATCAAAGGAGTTAGAATGTGGTTCCTCGTTGACAAGGGCAACCAACTTGTTCATTTATTTCGCGGGTGTTGCGTGCCAGGATCACGATCTTAGTATGAACTTAAGCACGCCGTAGTTGAAGACTCCGGCTTGTTTTGACCGTCTGGGGCTAATGCAACTTTTACATGTTACACAAGCGGTTTCGCATGTCGCCTCCATAGGAATGCGGTCACCGCGGCCGCAATACACTCCGCGCCTTCGAGCTCCGCAGGGAAACACTATAGCCAGAATACTATACCTCGGCGGGTGTGCCGTCTATTTGATATCGAACTAATAATCTAAAATAATATTTTCCACCTGGAGGTAAGCTAAATAACTCACATCGACAACGACAAAGATGAAATGAACCATAAGAGCTCAATGCGTTACCACATATATAGCAGCTTGTGAATGTTGTAGATGGCATTAAACTCTAAATGGTAAATAAAGAGATCACTAAACTACAAGGTGAAGTTACTGCCATAGTAGCTTTGCGTGCGACAAGAAATTTTGCAATTCACTTATTTATGGCGAATAACATGAAAGCCTATGAAGTTTACACCGGCGATAACGTACCTGCTAATGCCATCAGCGCGCCCGCCAGCGACACCGCCCACGAAGCGTCTTCTCTGCTGACCATGAAAGTCTCGACGATGCCGTAGAAGAAGATTCCTGAGACGCGGGGTGTTGCTAAAGCGAGGAAGAGTACCCAACAACAGGAAAATGCAGTGATCCAGCTCCATCGCGAATCGGCTCCATAAAGTGGGCCATCCTTCAGAGCACGCGCACCCGTCATGACTATCTCCCTAACCGGACAGACTACCGTGAAAGCGGAATAAAAGAAGTCTCCAGCCTCGGCGCTGTTCTACCACTCCAGCAAGGGAGTGAGGAAGGGGTTTAGTTGCCCGGTGTCCACTTGCACGTAAAGGCGTTCGTGAAACACCACTGAGTGTCGTTGTTTTTCACGACCTTTGTCCTTCAGCAGGGATCACCCGACTCTGTCAACGTTCTTTCTTGGCTCGTGCGGAAGTTCGAGAGCCTGCGTCTATTGCAAGGTCTCCGGTTTTATCTTTTTGCCTTTTTTTGACAGCGCTTCTTTAGGGTACAGAAAGTCAAGAAGTGTTCGAAGTGAGCGCTCAGGTCAAATCGACGGCGACAAAGCAGCCGACGATAAGGCATCGGTACACAAGCGTATTGCCACCGTGGTTCTGGCCCCTCCTTATCCGTACCATTCTCTCAAAAGGACACGGGGTGCAAACAATAATGGAGTTACAAGACGACGAAGTCACTGACCTGGTTGTGATAGCCAACACAGCAACGCCGACCTAGCATAACAAATGATTGTGAAACCGAGTCAGAAAACAAAGCGATACCTATAGATATTTCGGTGCGGTGTCAATGCAATAGCAAACAATTGCAATAGCAAACAATCAGAAATGTTAAAGGAGCTGTGTTATTTCATGTATATGTTGTTGGCTATTAGAAAAACGTGTTATTCGTCGTAGTCATCAGTCCAACATAGACGACGTTTGTTAATTTGTGCATCTAGCTTCTGAGTCATTAGGCTATTAATATAGGGTATTATTATAGGGTGTTCCAACCATCACGCAACTATGACAATGCCACGTAGCTGGACAGAACCAGGGTAATGCCATCGCTTCGAGATACTCAGATTATTTTTTGCATTGTGCCTAATTACATTGTTCGTCTAAATGAATAAACTTTTCAAATATTACAACAAGATGAGAAATGTCGATGATAAAATTGTAGAGCAACATGAAAATTTCCCGATACAGCTTTCTGTTACTCAATACGTTGTTCATAAAAGTGTTGTTCTGAGCCTCTAATTATGTTCTATAAATAATTATTCTCTAATCCGCGCAAAATTGCCCCGCGACAAGCCACTCGAGGCACTTTACGTGTATTAGCGGGCTTCTTTCACGCTTTATATGACACGCATTGAGCAAAAGAAAGCTGTATCGGGACTTTTTGAGAAGCTGTTGACATCCTCCGTCTCTTGGAAACTTACTGCGACATTTTTTACCTTGACGGCCGCCCTTTAGCCCAGACATCAGTGGTCACGCGTCGTATTTAAACGCGCCGTCGTCCGCACCCTGTTTCACATACTGAACGACAAGTGATATAAAGAGAAGTCGATAACATGTTTACTAAAGGCGTTATCGAGCCATGATGGTGATGATTCAATGACATACCCTTTGAGACGGGGCGGTGATTTAGCATGCTTGATTTAATCAGGTATTTTGTACATGTCTTTATCTAGCATTTTTGTATACATTTGATTAATCATCTTCATTTTATTATATCTACCTTGTAGCGCTACCTATGACTGCAAAAGATCAGGTTGTATGAATCTCTCCTATGCAATTCTTTCCACCAATATTCCAAACGCCTCTTGCTTATCTCGACTGCAGACCGGTTGATGCTTCCCTCCACTTTATACCCAAGCGCTTCTAGAAGGTGTACGTTACCTGTGGTTCTCACTGGGTGAATATCTTCGCACTCCATTAGGATGTATACCGAGTGGTCTCCGGATATTTGTTACGGCATACGCATGCCTCATCTAGTGCCGAATATTTGCCCCGGTATGTTCTTGTCCTTAAGCAACATGCTCAGGCCTCAAACAGCAAGGCATTGTCCTTTGTGTTATCGTACACATTTTGCCTCCTAATTTCTTTCTTATTCTAGTAAATCTCAATAGTCCCTTTTGTTTGCATCTTTTGCATCCAATTCACTGTCTCTATTTCTGTCACTTTCTTTGTGATGACTCCTGGTTGTCTATTTACAGTTTCGATTATCTTGTACATGGTTGCCAACTTTCTTGACCTCCTCTTCCGTTCTGTTTCCACGCTTTTCAGATACAGATACTTTAGCCGCCCATAGATTTTAATACATGTTCCTGAGTCCTTCTTCAAAACTAATTTTGCTCTGAGCTTCTCTGACTTCAAGATAGGTCCAATCCATGTCACCCTGGACTGCCTCATTTGTGGTATTACCATGGGCTCCCAAAGCCAACCGGCCTACTGATCTTTCGTTAACTTCCAACCCCGACAAGATATCCGTTTTTAAGCATAGAATGGCATTTGCGAATGTTAGCGCTGGCATCATTACTCCTTTCCAGATTCCAAGCACCAACTCATACTTATTGTGGCCCACAGTGCACTGTGTTTCATTATTGCTTCCCCTTAATTTTCAGATTATCTGGGTGGTTGCTTGAGTAAGTCATTCCTTCGCTTCTGTGCACGCCGAAGTACTTGTATTACTTGACGGTGGTTATGACTTGCGGTTGAATTGTGTCTTCATTACTTGTGTCTTCATTAAAGATCATAATTCCTGATTTCTCTGTGCTAATCGTAAGGCCTATATTTGTCGCTGCGTTGCCAGAGATATTCGTAGGTGTCGGCAAATCTCTTGTATTGTCCGCTAGTAGGCACTATGTCATCCACATACATCAGTCCAGGGACCTTCTGTTGCACCATTTGTCCATTACGCATGTAGGATACATCATCATCATCATCATCATCATCATCATCAGCCTATATTTATGTCCACTGCAGGACGAAGGCCTCTCCCTGCGATCTCCAATTACCCCTGTCTTGCGCTAGCGTATTCCAACTTGCGCCTGCGAATTTCCTAACCTCATCATCCCACCTGACTTTCTGCCGTCCTCGACTGCGCTTCCCTTCTCTTGGTATCCATTCTGTAACCCTAATGGTCCACCGGTTATCCATCCTACGCATTACATGGCCTGCCCAGCTCCATTTCTTCCGCTTAATGTCAACTAGAATATCGTCTACCCCCGTTTGTTCTCTGATCCACACCGCTCTCTTCCTGTCTCTTAACGTTACTCCTAAGATTTTTCGTTCCATTGCTCTTTGTGCGGTCCTTAACTTGTTCTCGAGCTTCTTTGTTAACCTCCAAGTTTCTGCCCCGTATGTTAGCACCGGTAGAATGCAATGATTGTACACTTTTCTTTTCAACGACAGTGGTAAGCTCCCAGTCAGGATTTGGCAATGCCTGCCGTATGCACTCCAACCTAATTTTATTCTTCTGTAAATTTCTTTCTCATGATCAGGGTCCCCTGTGAGTAATTGACCTAGATAAACATATTCCTTTACAGATTCTAGAGGCTGACTGGCGATCCTGAATTCTTCTTCGCTTGCCAGGCTATTGAACATTATCTTTGTCTTCTGCATATTCATCTTCAACCCAATTCTTGCACTTTCTCGATGAAGGTCCTCAATCATTTGTTGTAATTCCTCTCCATTGTTGCTCAATAGGACAATGTCATCTGCAAACCGAAGGTTGTTGAGATATTCGCCATCGATCCTCACTCCTAATTCTTCCCAGTCTAAGAGCTTGAATACTTCTTCTAAGCATGCAGTGAATAGCATTGGAGAGATTGTGTCTCCTTGCCTGACCCCTTTCTTGATAGGTATCTTTCTACTTTTCTTGTGGAGAACCAAGGTAGCTGTGGAATCCTTGTAGATATTTGCCAAGATATTCACGTATGCCTCCTCCACTCCTTGATTACGCAATGCCTCTATGACTGCTGATATCTCTACTGAATCGAATGCCTTTTCATAATCTATGAAAGCCATATAGAGAGGTTGATTGTACTCCGCAGATTTCTCGATTACCTGATTGATGGCATGGATATGGTCCATCGTAGAATATCCCTTCCTGAAGCCAGCCTGTTCTCTTGGTTGACTGAAGTCAAGTGTTGTCCTGATTCTATTGGAAATTATCTTGGTGAATATTTTATACAATACTGAAAGCAAGCTAATGGGTCTGTAATTCTTCAATTCTTTAACGTCTCCCTTCTTATGGATAAGTATAATGTTGGCGTTCTTCCAGCTCTCTGGTACACTTGAAGTTGTGAGGCATTTCGTATAAAGGGCCGCAAGCTTTTCAAGCATGATATCTCCTCCATCTTTGATTAAATCTACTGTTATTCCATCTTCTCCAGGCGCTTTTCCCCTGGTCATGTCTTTCAAGGCCCTTCTAACTTCATCGCTAGTTATAGAAGGAGCTTCAGTATCCGGTTCATCACTATTTCGAATGGAATAAGCTTGGTTGTTTTGGCTACTGTACAGGTCAGTATAGAATTCTTCTGCTGCTTTTACTATGTCATCGAAATTGCTGATGATATTACTATGCTTATCTTTCAGTGCATACATCTTGCCTTGTCCTATGCCTAGTTTTCTTCTTACTGATTTCATGCTGCGTCCATATTTTACGGCTTCCTCAATTTTTCCCATGTTATAATTTCGAATATCCCTTACTTTCTTCTTGTTGATCAGTTTTGACAGTTCAGCGAATTCTATCTGATCTCTTGAGTTGGACACTTTCATGTTTTGTCGTTTCTTTATTAGGTCCTTTGTTTCTTGGGAGAGCTTCCCTACAGGTTGCTTTGGTGCTTTACCTCCCACTTCAATTGCTGCTTCTGAGATCAGCCTAGTTACGGTTTCGTTCATTATCTCTATGTTATCTTCATCTTCCTGTTCTAAAGCTGCATATTTGTTTGCGAGCACCAGCCTGAATTGGTCTGCTTTTACCCTTACTGCCTCTAGGTTGGCCTGTTTCCTCTTGACTAATTTCACTCTCTCTCTCTTCAAATTGAGAGAAATCCTAGACCTCACTAACCTATGGTCACTGCACTTAACCTTACCTAACACTTCTACATCCTGCACTATGCTTGGATCGGCAGAGAGTATGAAATCTATTTCATTCCTTGTTTCTCCATTAGGGCTTTTCCAGGTCCACTTCCTGTTGCTGCGCTTCCTGAAGAAGGTATTCATTATTCGGAGCCTATTCCTTTCCGCGAATTCTACTAACATCTCTCCTCTTGCATTCCTAGAATCGATGCCGTAGTTGCCAATGGCTTGCTCACCAAACTGCTTTCTCCCCACTTTTGCATTGAAGTCGCCCATGACTAAAGTATACTGAGTTTGCACCTTTCTCATTGCTAGTTCAACATCTTCATAAAACTGTTCAATTTCTTCATCATCGTGACTAGAGGTTGGTGCATAGGCTTGTACTACCTTCATTTTGTACCTCCTATTCAGCTTTATTACGACGACTGCTACCCTTTCATTAATGCTGTAGAATTCGTCAATGTTGCCCGCTACGTTGTTATGCACTAGAAATCCTACCCCGGATTCTTTCTTATCTGGAAGACCTCTGTAGCAGAGGACGTGGCCGTTAGTCAGTACTGTGTAAGACTCACCAGTTCTTCTAACCTCACTAAGGCCAATAATATCCCAGGAAATGCCTGATAATTCTTCAAATAGTCCTGCTAAGCTAGCCTCACTCGAGAGGGTGCGCGTGTTGAACGTTGCCAGGTTCAGTTTCCATTGGCGGCCTGCCTTGACCCAGAGATTCTTAGCACCCTCTGCCGCGTAGCAGGTCTGACCGCCGCCTTGGTCAGGTGCTCCGCAGCCACTGGGAACTGAGGGCCATGGGTTAATTAACCCATGTAGGATACATCAAACCCTAATTCGCTGTTTTCAGACGCCTTTATATGCCCTTAACATAAAGCGTGAACAACAATGGAGAGAGCACATCCTCGCTTCAGTTCTTGGTGAATTCCCACCACCTCATTACCTTTTTGACATTCCCTACAACTTGTACTCGGTTGTCTCTAGATATCGCCCTCAGCAGCTCCATGAAATCGTCATCCATGCATTCATGCTTAAGAATATCCCACAATTTCCTCTGTACGTTGTCATAGGCATCTTTAATATCTAGAAATCTATCTGTAATGGTCAATTCAGAGCTACTGAAATCTCTATGCACCGAGTTAGTAGAAACATATTATGCTTTAAGCACCTGCCTAGCCAGAACCCATTCTGTATTTCCCCAGTACATAATTTTTCTCCCCCCACTTCAACAGTTCTAAATTTATGGCTTGTGTATCGGGTGATATCGGCATGTACTACACGTGCCGATAAGTACAAGTTATATTATTGTTGGCCTCTCCCGATCCAGGCATGTATATAAAGCCTTGCTCAATAAACATGACATGATTCTTGCCGTTACGCTTGGACTGTCAGCATGGCCCAACGGCGACGAACGATACATGGTGTCAGAAGTTAACCGAAGCTAAGGCCTAAACAAGTACAGCATGGATTTTTTATAACCACCGCCCCTACTACGTACTAATGGGGATATCAGCAAGAACTGGCAGCTATTCAAGCAGCGCTTCGAGTTGTTCTTGACGGCGTCTGAGCCCATTGCGAAACCTCGAACGGAAGCAACACAGACAGCGTTCCTCTTAAGCGTCGCAGGTGAGGAAGCTATAGAGATCTTTAATACGTTCGACTACCAGCAAAATGAGGATAGCAGCGACTATAAAGCAGACGTGCAGAAGTTCGATGTATATTTCGCAGGACAGAGTAAGGAAGTGCACGAACGCTATCTATTTGGTTCAAGGATTCAGGCGCCAGGAGAACCCTTTGAACATTTTGTAAGGGATATGAGGACTCAAGCAGGAGCGTGCAACTTTGGCAGCCTTAAGGAGTCGATGATCAGGGACCAGATCGTGCACGAGACCACAGACAGCAACCTTCGAGAAAAGCTATTAAGGGATAACAACTTGCCCCTGCAAAAGGCAGAGCTGGCTTGCAAGGCCGCGGGAGCAGCAGCAGCGCGTCAAGAAATCTGGCCAAGCGAACATAAGCAAGTAGATCCGGTAGGCGTGGCTCCCAATCCCAAAACTTTTCCACCAAAAGAAGAACCCGCCTTCTCCAAGTGTCTGAAGTGTGGGCGCAGGCATGCACCACGAAGATGTCCAGCCTTCGGGCAGATGTGTAGGAAGTGCCATAGGCGTAACCATTTCGCCATATGCTGCAAAGCCTTCACGGAAGTTCATGAGCTCCTACGCTCCGAAGACAACTTTGGCATTCTGGACGTGTCAAATCTAGGAAATAGTCAACGCGACTGGATGGTGCGACTTCAAGTTAAGAACATGCGAGTAGACCTAAAAGTCGACACTGGAGCACAAGCAAATTTGCTGAATGCGCCCTGAACCACCGCTGAATCCAAGTAGCGCGGTGTTGCGTTCGTATGGAGGAAGTGCAATTCAACACATCGGGGTCATACGTACCGAAGTCACACTGAATGACTCGACCTCAGTACTCGATTTTTTCGTCGTCCGGAAGGGGCGTCAAGCGAATCTCAGACTTAAAGCATGCCAACTCATGGGACTTGTGGGACAGTGTATGCAAGAGCAGCCCTGAAGGCATCTTCAACGAATTTCGCTATCTGTCTACCGGAACCGGGTGCGTGCAACGACTATACAAGATGGTGTTGCGTGATGGCACCGCTCCCATCGTCGAGGGCGCAAGGCGTGTTCCAGTGGCCTTACAGGAACCCCGCAAGATGGAACTGGACCACATGCAACGTGCAGGCATTATCACGAAAGTGACTGAGCCAACAGACTGGGTGAGTCCTGTCGTTTTTGTTCGAAAGAACGACGGGAAAATCGAAGTGTGCATCGATCCACGAAACATAGATGAGGGCCTAAAACGAGAGCATTACATAATTCCGCGCAGAGAAGATATAGAAGCAGATCTCGCCGACGCGACAGTGTTCTCGCGCCTGGATGCAAACTCTGGATTTCACCAGATCCCTCTAGATGAAGAAACCTCCAGAATTTGTACCTTCGCAACACCATTCGGCCGCTACCGGTTTATGCGTTTACCCTTTGGTATAGCATCAGCTTCAGAGGTTTTCCAGAGAACGTTGAATGAAATTTGTGAAGAAATTCCCGTAGTCAGTGTGTACGTTGATGACATGCTTTTCTGGGGTGCATCCAATGAACGCCTAAGGTCGGTGCTACGGGCAGCTGAACGTGCCGGTCTAACACTCAATCCAGAAAAGTACACGATTGCTGTCGAAAAGAAAGAATTTCTCGGGGATGTAATTGACAAAAATGGCATCAGGCCAAGCCCATCCTTGATAAATTGCATATTGCAAATGCCAACACCGGTGGACAAGCTTGAGGTTCAAAGAATGTTGGGTGTCGCCAATTACTTCTGCAAGTTCTTGCCGTCGCTCGCTGAAAGAACAGCCCTACTGAGGGGTCTGATAAAGAAATACCGCATTTTCGAATGGACAGCCAACCACGATCAAGAATGGAAGCAGTTATGCGACAACTTGAGCAAAGCGCCTTTGCTATCCATCTTTGATCTTCAGCGGACAACTAAAGTGTCGTCCGACGCGTCGCGAAACGGGGTTGGATCTGCTTTGTTGCAATGCCACAATAACACGTGGAAACCCGTCGCGTACGCGTCACGAGCGCTCAGCGAAACAGAGCAACAATATTCACAAATCGAAAAGGAAACATTAGCTTTGCTGTATGCCTGCGAAAGATTCCATGAATTCATCTATGGCCGCAAAGTACCTGCAGAGATCGATCATCGGCCCTTGATTGCCATCGCTCGAAAACCAATAGGCTGTATGCCGCCAAGGCTACAGCGTTTTTTTTCTGCGTCTGCTGCTGCGTTATGACCTTGACTTGCAATTAATTCCAGGGAAGCAGCTTGTCCTCGCCGACATGCTTTTGAGAGCCACAAGCAGGCAAGTGGGTGAAACCGACAGCGGCGACGTAGAAGTCCACGCAGTAAGTCTGGTGTCTTCATTAGTGAGCGCCCAGACTTGGAAGCGATTGGCAGCAGAAACAGAGAGGGACGAACAGCTAAAGGAAGTACTGAAGAACCTAGAGTCCGGAGAGGATATCAAGGGTCAATGGAAGTCATTTCAAGTAGAACTATCCCAAGTTAAAGGAGTACTTTTGAAAGGATGTAAGGTGGTAATACCCGCTACTATGAGGCGTGAAATGCTAGAACGCATTCACCAAGGCCACCTAGGTGTCAACAAATGCAAAGCAAGGGCGAAACAGCTTGTTTTTTGGCCTGAAATGAATCAAGATATAGAATTGTTCAACTATAAATGTGCATCATGCCAAAGTACGCCTATAAACAGCCGACAAAACCCCTTATGATGCGCCCGGCGCCACCCCAGCCATGGTACCGTGTAGGGGTGGACGTTTTCGAATACGGCGGTAGAGCATACTTGTGCGCTTACGACGTGCTTTCCAACTTTCCCGAGGTGGACTTGCTAAAAGACACATCTTCTAGAACCGTCATAGAAGCAGCAAGTGCAATCTTCGCCAGGTACGGCGTACCAGTTGAACTTTGTACCGATACTTTGTACCGAGCTCTGGAGCATACAATAATCTTCGTTCTCGAGGCGGCTACGGACCATCTCAACCGACTCAATAGACAGGCGATCTCTATTTATCTGTAGTCTCTCGCTCCAGGCGAGATAAAAGACGTCAGAATCAATAATCGCAACAACGTCCTCGCTATCGATGTTACTAACCGAAGCTGCTTGGATCCGTTGATGAAGATTACGCAGCTAGATAACATTAAAGTGCGCTGCCACACTCCTCAGACCTTGGAAACCACTGCAGGAATGGTTTACAACATTGACGTTTCAATCTGTGACAGTGATTTGCCTATTTTGATCAAAACAACGACAGAGAGCATTCACATAATACAAGCTCATCGTATTGGCAAATCAACTTGCGTGAAGCTCCTTTTCAAAGGGGATAGCCTACCAACGTAAGTAAAGGTCGGTAATTTTCGCCATACTGTACGACCTTTCGTGCCCAAGCCCGTACAGTGTTGCAATTGTCAGAGAATTGGACACGTGAGTGCTGTGTGTAAGAACCTAGGCATATGCTCACGTTGTTCCGACCAATACGTGTGTCTAACTGTAAAAACAAAGAAACTTACATTTACTCACGTCGCTGCATATATTTCTCCAACCAGTCGTTTTGACACGCAACGACTGGGTGCTTTGGTATCCGCGACACCTGGCCCTTGGATCCTTAGTGGAGATTTTAACGCACACCACCCGCTCTAGGGGAGTGTGAAGATGGAGTCGAAGGGAAGAAAGCTAGTCGGATTTGCCTCGGACGAAGAGCTTTGTTGTCTCAATGATGGCAGCCCGACATATTTGCGGGGACTAACCTACAGCAGCTGTCTGGACTTGACTTTCGTCTCTCAGTGTCTTCGAAGCAGTATGAAGTGGTTCTGAGACATAGAAACCCATGGAAGTGATCACGTTCCTACCTATTTGTAGATCAAGGGAGTGGCCAAGTTTCTATCTACTGCCCTCTGTAGAACAGACTGGACGAAGTTCAGATCGCTTATGGAAGACGAATGTAAAGAAGGCCACCCATCATTTCTGGAGAATCAGATTAGAAATGCACTGCAAGAGGCTACGTTCACTTTTAGGCCTTTTCCAAAGTATAATGAATATGAAGGTGAATTGGAAAGGCTTCGAGCGATTCGCCGACGCGCGGGAAGAAGATACAGGCGCACCAAATGTATTCATGATCTGAGGGAGGCTAGGCGGATCCAAAAAAAAAAAATCAGCGCCGCATCGATATGCTACAATCTCAGAAGTGGAAATCCTTTTGCGAGTCCTTGGATCCTCGAAAGCCTCTGTCCCACATATGGAGAACTCTGCGTGGCCTACAATCATCTCCGCAACAGTGCCACCCTTTTAAGTCTCTTGCACTGCATCAAGGACGACGTGAGATCGACGTTGCTGAGGATTTCTGCGCAAGAATAGCTGGCTTGCCATCACTACCTGTATCATTAGCACGTGATGTTGCGGCATCCAAGGACTCTCGCATGGATCTCTTGTTCTATATGGATGAGCTCCAAGCTGCGCTGGCGACTTGTAGGAAGTCATCATTGCCTGGGCCCGACGGTGTCACATACAAGGCACTTGGAAACCTTGGCCTGAAAGCCTTGGAGACTTGGTATCTCTTGGAGAGATACAACGAATCCTGGGGCGAAGGATTGATTCTTTGTGAGTGGAAAGCCGCCTAATACCTTTACTTAAAAGCTCTAAATCTCCATTAGACTTGGCATCATACCGTCCCATCGCTCTTGGCAGTTGCGTTGGGAAACTAATGGAAAGGATGGCCTTGACGCGTCTTGAAGGGTATTTGGAACACAATGAGGTATATCCGAATGCAATGTCGGGCTTCCGGCGCGGTCGGTCATCGGTCGATAACGTTCTTGATTTGGTAACATCCATGCAACACCAAAAGAGCATGAAATGTTTAACGGTGACGATGTTTCTTGATGTGAAAGGCGCATATGATAATGTAGCGCACCAAGCAATTCTCGATGCTTTGATCTATGTGGCCCGTGGGCATTAGTGGCCGTGCACTGCGCTGGATTCACTGCTATTTGGAGGATAGATCCTTCTTCGTACTTACAGAAGATGGAATGACATCCCACCATGTCACCAGCAAAGGTGTGCCACAAGGCGGAGTGTTAAGCTCCACGCTCTTCAACGTAGCACTGCTAGGCCTTGTTGGATCATTGCCAAGGACGGTCCATATATCCATCTATGCAGATGATATCTGCATCTGGTCGGCCGGCGTAACCCGTCCGCAGATACGAGCGAGACTGCAGAAGGCGGCACACAAACATGGTCTTATCTGCGTATGAAAGGCCTAGAATTATCCTCCGAAACGTGCCGATTAGTCGCACTTACGCGCAAAACAATGACTCCATATGTTATACGCATAAATGGACAAGTAATTGCTTACGAAATAAAACACCGCTTCCTTGGAGTGATCATCGATCGTGATTAGTCTTGGACGCCACATATTTCATATATGAAAAAGAGGTTGACTACAATGGTACATGTATTCAAGTTTACCGGCGGAAAGTCTTGGGGTGCATCTGTACAGTCGATGCTACAGCTGTACCATGCATTATTTATGGGCTTCCTAAGATACAGCCTCCCCGTGCTGGGAAGCACCAGTAAAACGAACCTTCGAACACTCCAGAGTATGCAATCCCAAGTTCTACGGACGTGCCTCGGCCTCCCTAAGTGTGCATCCGCAGCGGCCAAAATCGCCATAGCACGTGACCACCCTGTATCAACGTACTTTGCACTCGACACTCTAAGGGTGCACATTCGACATGTAGCAAGGACGCCCTTTCACCATCTTGCTTGCCTGCCAACAACTACGCTGCATACGAGTTTTAGCCGTCTCCTGACTATACACGGAGCATCGCTGCCATCGAATTACGTCCCTGCAGCATGGC